>NC_080672.1:207999986-208199986 GCF_030247195.1 Topomyia yanbarensis | reverse complement strand
AGAAAAATGAGTGACATTATTTGACACATACGCACATACATACACACACACACACACACACATACACACACATACACACACACATACACACACATACATACATACACACACACATACAGACTTTTTTCGATCTCGACGAACTGAGTCGAATGGGATATGACACCCGGCCCTCCGGGCCGGGATTAGGTTGACGTTTTTCAGAGTGATTGCATAACCTTTCTATATGAGAAAGGCAAAAATTTCGAGGTAGCATAAAATCTCGACGTTTCATGTATTTTAAAGATGTTTGGCATCAAAAATACGAATTCGATTTCTGAAATTTCATGGGGTGCCCCCTTTGAACAAAAAATTTGAGTTCCGGCTTATATGGGAATTTCATATGTGACCGGACGATTTAGTCTATATTTCCTGACCCATATAAGCGATCCGTACGAAATTTTATTGACATCTATGGGGATATTATGGGACTAAGTTTGTGAAAATCGGCCCAACCATTTCCGGGAAACTGATGTGAGTTCGTAAATTTTGAAAGATGGCCGCTTTTCCCGGGCACTTCTGGGACCGTCTATGGTGGTCAATGTAGTCAACGAAAGTTTGTTTGGCCGTCGGTGACCTAGAACAGCAAATTTAAGTTGTTTGAGAGACATTTTAGCGAAATTTTTACCTTTTTTGCTTTCATCGGAGTATCGGTTTGAATCAAAATTTGCTATGTGATCGCACGCCACAACCTGTAACTCCGGAACCGGAAGTTGGATCGGGATGAAATTAAATAGCCATTTACGGGGACGCAATACCTTTCATTTGAGGCCAAGTTTAGTCGAATCGGTCTAGCCATCTCCGAGAAACCGATGTGACTGTTATTCTGAATTTAGATTCTTCCGCCGGGGCTTCCGGAACCGATGATGGTGGTCAATGTGGCCAAATAGACTTTGAATGGATGTTAGTGACCTAATACTACAAATCGAAGCAGTTGTGGTCATATGTTGGAAAAAAATCACCTTTATACATTCATTGCAGAATGTATTAAAATCGACATTTTATGCGTGTTCGTACTCATCACCCTGTAATTCCGGAACCGGAAGTCGGATCAATTAGAAATTCAATAGCAGCCTATGGGAACGTTGGACCTTTCATTTGAGACTAAGTTTGTCAAAATCGGTTCAGCCATCTCTGAGAAAAATGAGTGACATTTTTGGTCACATACACGCACACATACACACATACATACATACACACATTCATACACACACAGACATTAGCCGAACTCGACGAACTGAATCGAATAGTATATGTCACTCGGCCCTACGGGACTCCGTAAAAAGTCGGTTTTCAGAGCAATTGCAATACCTTTCTATTGAGAAAGGCAAAAAGGTGCGAAATCGGCAGTCCCAAAAAGTCGATTTCCATAAAAAAAATTTTTTTTCGAGATAACATAAATTCTCGACGTTTCATGCATTTGAAAGATGTTTGGCATCAAAAATACGAATTCGATTTCTGAAATTTCATGAGGTCCTCCCTTTGAAAAAAAAATTTGAGTTCCGGCTTATATGGGAATTTCATATGTGACCGGACGATTTAGTCTATATTTCCGGACCCATATAAGCGATCCGTACGAAATTTTATTGACATCTATGGGGATATTATAGCTATCATTTGGGACTAAGTTTGTGAAAATCGGCCCAACCATTTCCGGGAAACTGATGCGAGTTTTGAAAAACTTTTGAGTAAATTTTGAAAGATGGCCGCTTTTCCCGGGCACTTCCGGAACCGTCTATGGTGGTCAATGTAGTCAACGAAAGTTTGTTTGGCCGTCGATGACCTAGAACAGATAATTTAGGTTGTTTGAGAGACATTATACCGAAATTTCTACCTTTTTTGCTTTCATCGGAGTATCGGTTTGAATCACAATTTGCTATGTGATCACACGCCACAACCTGTAACTCCGGAACCGGAAGTTGGATGGGGATGAAATTAAATAGCCATTTACGGGTACGCAATACCTTTCATTTAAGGCTAAGTTTAGTCGAATCGGTCTAGCCATCTCCGAGAAACCGATGTGACTGTTATTCTGAATTTAGATACATCCGCCGGGGCTTCCGGAACCGATGATGGTGGCCAATGTGGCCAAATAGACTTTGAATGTATGTTAGTGACCTAATACTACAAATCGAAGCAGTTGTGGTCATATTTTGGAAAATGTTTCACCTTTATACATTCATTGCAGAATTTATTAAAATCGACATTTTCTGCGTGTTCGTACTCATCACCTTGTAATTCCGAAACCGGAAGTCGGATCCATTAGAAATTCAATAGCAGCCTATGGGAACGTTGCACCTTTCATTTGAGACTAAGTTTGCCAAAATCGGTTCTGCCATCTCTGAGAAAAATGAGTGACATTTTTGGTCACATGCACACACATACTCACATACACACACACATACATACATACACACATACATACATACATACACACACATTTGCCGAACTCGACGAACTGAATCGAATGGTATATGTCACTCGGCCCTACGAGCCTCCGTTATGAAGTCGGTTTTCAGAGCAATTGCAATGCCTTTCTATTGAGAAAAGCAAAAAGGTGCGAAATCGGCAAAGTCCCAAAAAGTCGATTTTTATAAAAAAAATTTTCGAGGTAGCATAAAATCTCGACGTTTCATGTATTTTAAAGATGTTTGGCATCAAAAATACGAATTCGATTTCTGAAATTTCATGAGGTCCCCCCCTTGAAAAAAAAATTTGAGTTCCGGCTTATATGGGAATTTCATATGTGACCGGACGATTTAGTCTATATTTCCGGACCCATATAAGCGATCCGTACGAAATTTTATTGACATCTATGGGGATATTATAGCTATCATTTGGGACTAAGTTTGTGAAAATCGGCCCAACCATTTCCGGGAAACTGATGTGAGTTCGTAAATTTTGAAAGATGGCCGCTTTTCCCGGGCACTTCCGGAACCGTCTATGGTGGTCAATGTAGTCAACGAAAGTTTGTTTGGCCGTCGGTGACCTAGAACAGCAAATTTAAGTTGTTTGAGAGACATTTTAGCGAAACTTTTACCTTTTTTGCTTTCATCGGAGTATCGGTTTGAATCACAATTTGCTATGTGATCGCACGCCACAACCTGTAACTCCGGAACCGGAAGTCGGATCGGGATGAAATTAAATAGCCATTTACGGGGACGCAATACCTTTCATTTGAGGCCAAGTTTAGTCGAATCGGTCTAGCCATCTCCGAGAAACCGATGTGACTGTTATTCTGAATTTAGATACTTCCGCCGGGGCTTCCAGAACCGATGATGGTGGTCAATGTGGCCAAATAGACTTTGAATGGATGTTAGTGACCTAATACTACAAATCGAAGCAGTTGTGGTCATATGTTGGAAAAAAATCACCTTTATACATTCATTGCAGGATTTATTAAAATCGACATTTTATGCGTGTTCGTACTCATCACCCTGTAATTCCGGAACCGGAAGTCGGATCCATTAGAAATTCAATAGCAGCCTATGGGAACGTTGGACCTTTGAGACTAAGTTTGTCAAAATCGGTTCAGCCATCTCTGAGAAAAATGAGTGACATTTTTGGTCACATACACACACATACACACATACACACACACATACATACACACACAGACATTTGCCGAACTCGACGAACTGAATCGAATGGTATATGTCACTCTGCCCTACGGGACTCCGTAAAAAGTCGGTTTTCAGAGCAATTGCAATACCTTTCTATTGAGAAAGGCAAAAAGGTGCGAAATCGGCAGTCCCAAAAAGTCGATTTCCATAAAAAAAATTTTTTTCGAGATAACATAAAATCTCGACGTTTCATGCATTTGAAAGATGTTTGGCATCAAAAATACGAATTCGATTTCTGAAATTTCATGAGGTCCCCCCTTTGAAAAAAAAAATTGAGTTCCGGCTTATATGGGAATTTCATATGTGACCGGACGATTTAGTCTATATTTCCGGACCCATATAAGCGATCCGTACGAAATTTTATTGACATCTATGGGGATATTATAGCTATCATTTGGGACTAAGTTTGTGAAAATCGGCCCAACCATTTCCGGGAAACTGATGCGAGTTTTGAAAAAGTTTTGAGTAAATTTTGAAAGATGGCCGCTTTTCCCGGGCACTTCCGGAACCGTCTATGGTGGTCAATGTATTCAACGAAAGTTTGTTTGGCCGTCGATGACCTAGAACAGATAATTTAAGTTGTTTGAGAGACATTTTACCGAAATTTCTACCTTTTTTGCTTGCATCGGAGTATCGGTTTGAATCACAATTTGCTATGTGATCACACGCCACAACCTGTAACTCCGGAACCGGAGGTCGGATGGGGATGAAATTAAATAGCCATTTACGGGTACGCAATACCTTTCATTTGAGGCTAAGTTTAGTCGAATCGGTCTAGCCATCTCCGAGAAACCGATGTGACTGTTATTCTGAATTTAGATACATCCGCCGGGGCTTCCGGAACCGATGATGGTGGCCAATGTGGCCAAATAGACTTTGAATGTATGTTAGTGACCTAATACTACAAATCGAAGCAGTTGTGGTCATATTTTGGAAAATGTTTCACCTTTATACATTCATTGCAGAATTTATTAAAATCGACATTTTCTGCGTGTTCGTACTCATCACCTTGTATTTCCGAAACCGGAAGTCGGATCCATTAGAAATTCAATAGCAGCCTATGGGAACGTTGCACCTTTCATTTGAGACTAAGTTTGTCAAAATCGGTTCAGCCTTCTCTGAGAAAAATGAGTGACATTTTTGGTCACATGCACACACATACTCACATACACACACACATACATACATACACACATACATACACACACACATTTGCCGAACTCGACGAACTGAATCGAATGGTATATGTCACTCGGCCCTACGAGCCTCCGTTATGAAGTCGGTTTTCAGAGCAATTGCAATACCTTTCTATTGAGAAAAGCAAAAAGGTGCGAAATCGGCAAAGTCCCAAAAAGTCGATTTTTATAAAAAAAAATTTCGAGATAACATAAAATCTCGACGTTTCATGCATTTTAAAGATGTTTGGAATCAAAAATAGGAATTCGATTTCTGAAATTTCATGAGGTCCCCCCCTTGAAAAAAAATTTGAGTTCCGGCTTATATGGGAATTTCATATGTGACCGGACGATTTAGTCTATATTTCCTGACCCATATAAGCGCTCCGTACGAAATTTTATTGACATCTATGGGGATATTATAGCTATCATTTGGGACTAAGTTTGTGAAAATCGGCCCAACCATTTCCGGGAAACTGATGTGAGTTCGTAAATTTTGAAAGATGGCCGCTTTTCCCGGGCACTTCTGGAACCGTCTATGGTGGTCAATGTAGTCAACGAAAGTTTGGTTGGCCGTCGGTGACCTAGAACAGCAAATTTAAGTTGTTTGAGAGACATTTTAGCGAAATTTTTACCTTTTTTGCTTTCATCGGAGTATCGGTTTGAATCACAATTTGCTATGTGATCGCACGCCATAACCTGTAACTCCGGAACCGGAAGTCGGATCGGGATGAAATTAAATAGCCATTTACGGGGACGCAATACCTTTCATTTGAGGCCAAGTTTAGTCGAATCGGTCTAGCCATCTCCGAGAAACCGATTTGACTGTTATTCTGAATTTAGATACTTCCGCCGGGGCTTCCGGAACCGATGATGGTGGTCAATGTGGCCAAATAGACTTTGAATGGATGTTAGTGACCTAATACTACAAATCGAAGCAGTTGTGGTCATATGTTGGAAAAAAAATCACCTTTATACATTCATTGCAGAATTTATTAAAATCGACATTTTATGCGTGTTCGTACTCATCCTCCTGTAATTCCGGAACCGGAAGTCGGATCCATTAGAAATTCAATAGCAGCCTATGGGAACGTTGGACCTTTCATTTGAGACTAAGTTTGTCAAAATCGGTTCAGCCATCTCTGAGAAAAATGAGTGACATTTTTGGTCACATACACACACACATACACACATACACACACATACATACATACACACATACATACACACACAGACATTTGCCGAACTCGACGAACTGAATCGAATGGTATATGACACTCGGCCCTACGGGACTCCGTATAAAGTCGGTTTTCAGAGCAATTGCAATGCCTTTCTATTGAGAAAGGCAAAAAGGTGCGAAATCTGCAGTCCCAAAAAGTCGATTTCCATAAAAAAAAAATTTTCGAGATAACATAAAATCTCGACGTTTCATGCATTTGAAAGATGTTTGGCATCAAAAATACGAATTCGATTTCTGAAATTTCATGAGGTCCCCCCTTTGAAAAAAAATTAAGTTCCGGCTTATATGGGAATTTCATATGTGACCGGACGATTTAGTCTATATTTCCGGACCCATATAAGCGATCCGTACGAAATTTTATTGACATCTATGGGGATATTATAGCTATCATTTGGGACTAAGTTTGTGAAAATCGGCCCAACCATTTCCGGGAAACTGATGCGAGTTTTGAAAAAGTTTTGAGTAAATTTGGAAAGATGGCCGCTTTTACCGGGCACTTCCGGAACCGTCTATGGTGGTCAATGTAGTCAACGAAAGTTTGTTTGGCCGTCGATGACCTAGAACAGATAATTTAAGTTGTTTGAGAGACATTTTAACGAAATTTCTACCTTTTTTGCTTTCATCGGAGTATCGGTTCAAATCACAATTTGCTATGTGATCACACGCCACAACCTGTAACTCCGGAACCGGAGGTCGGATGGGGATGAAATTAAATAGCCATTTACGGGGACGCAATACCTTTCATTTGAGGCTAAGTTTAGTCGAATCGGTCTAGCCATCTCCGAGAAACCGATGTGATTGTTATTCTGAATTTAGATACATCCGCCGGGGCTTCCGGAACCGATGATGGTGGCCAATGTGGCCAAATAGACTTTGAATGGATGTTAGTGACCTAATACTACAAATCGAAGCAGTTGTGGTCATATTTTGGAAAATGTTTCACCTTTATACATTCATTGCAGAATTTATTAAAATCGACATTTTCTGCGTGTTCGTACTCATCACCTTGTAATTCCGAAACCGGAAGTCGGATCCATTAGAAATTCAATAGCAGCCTATGGGAACGTTGCACCTTTCATTTGAGACTAAGTTTGTCAAAATCGGTTCAGCCATCTCTGAGAAAAATGAGTGACATTTTTGGTCACATGCACATACACATACGCACATACACACATACATACATACACACATACATACACATACAGACATTTAACTCCGCTAGCGAATGACGGATCTCAATAGTGGCATGTCTGTAATAATATACGTACATGGAACTATTGAGAACCAGAGCTACAGGTCCAAAGCCCTGGTAAAGGATTATGGTTGTGATGATCTGGGCCGAGGTCACCACGTAAAGCAAGGTAGGTCATAACCCCAATTCCAAGGCGTGAAGCGACCCGTGCCGAGGGATGAGTGATCGAGGGGGTGAAAAAGATGCTCGATCGTTAACGGAGCCTGTGGGGTACCTGGGCAACCCCCACAGTAAGCGTCCCTTACCACGCTAATGCGGAGCTCTGGCGTGGCGGACATTTATTCTCGCGCTACTCGTGGGATTTGATATGGAGAGCAAAAATAAAAACAACAAACAATCGGAGGTGCCAAACCCTTTCGCTGGAGGCGGTTTGGCGAGGTCTCCCCCTCGTGGGGAGAGTAGTGGAGCGATGAGTGCTGCATCTGAAAGCACCAGTGATCCCCCAGCAGCGGTAGGAAATAGCCCTACCAACGCACTGGACGGGCCACTATCTGCGATGCGCAAAGTGGTGGAGCAGCTCGATTCAATAATCGAGCACACTAGCGCAAAGCAAAATATAATCAAGGAGTTAAAACAGAGTCTCCTGGAACTCCGAAAAACTGTTCGTGTCGCAAGACAGAAACAGCAGGCTTATGTCAAGAGGGTGGAATGTCGGAAGAAGTCCGACAGAGAAACCCAGACAGTGGCCTCCAAGAGGGAGGGAAAAGAGAAGGTCGATACGGGCACTCAGACAGTGGCCTTCACCTTCTATGGAGCAGCCACGTCGCTCGAAGCGGCGGCCGAGTTCCCCTCGAAGGGAAAAGGCAAGGGCAAGTGCAATCGCAAGACGGCGTCGAACGCCGTCTGGGCGAGGTAAGCGAGGGCGAGAGTGACCTCGCCGAACAGAGCGTTGGTATCAGCAACCCGGGGCAACCGGGGCAGGGGGGCTCAAACCCCTGGACGCTGGTCATCAAGAAGAAGCCGGTACCGACACCGGAGGTACCGCGGCCCGCGAAGAAGGTCAAGGACAGAGGCGAGGCCTTGTGGTTGAAAACCGACAAGGACAAATATGCCGATGTCCTAAAGTCGATGAAGGCGGCCGAAAGTCTCTCGGCCCTTGGGCAAGATGTGCGTAGCGTGAGACGCACCAACACGGGAGAAATGCTTCTGGTGCTGAAGCGAGGCGCACAATCTAGTGCGGTTTACAAGGCCTTGGCCCAAGATGTCCTTGGTGAGGGCGCCCAAGTCAGGTCGCTAGGGGCGGAAACAACTCTCCAGTGCAAGCATCTGGACGAGTTCACGACCGCAGAAGACGTCGTCGCAGCCGTTAAGGAACATTGCGACGTCACAATCGAGCGGGCCTCTGTGCGATTGAGAGATGGACCCTCTGGCACCCAAGTAGCCTACCTCAGGCTACTGAAGGCGGATGCCAAAAAGGTAACCGAGAAAGGGAAGCTGAAGATCGGCTGGTCGGTATGCCCTATTAGCATATCCCAGCCGCCTTCAGTGGATAGGTGCTATCGGTGCCTTGAGTCCGGCCACAAAGCCTACGAGTGCAAGGGCATAGATAGGAGCAAACTATGTCGTCGCTGCGGCGAGGAGGGACATAAAGAGGGGGGTTGCACTAAGGCACACAAGTTCCTTATCTGCACCGCTAAGAAGCAAGCCCATAAACATGCTATGGGCGGACCTTCGTGTCCCTTCGGTGAGTTAAATAAGAAGAAGCCGTGAACGTCACACAGCTAAATCTTAACCATTGTGCAGCAGCCCAATAGCTGCTGTGGCAGTCGGTCTCGGAGTCGAGGACAGATGTCGCCCTCTTATCAGACCCGTACCGCATCCCTGCCGGCAACGGCAATTGGGTGTCGGACGGGTCTGGAATGGTGGCAATCTGTACAATGGGACGGTTCCCGGTTCAAGTGGCAATACACCCCTCCGCCGAGGGTGTGGCGATTGCCAGGATCAATGGTGTGTTTTATTGCAGCTGCTACGCCCCACCAAGGTGGCCAATAGAACAGTTCAACCAGATGATCGACAGGCTCTCGTCGGACCTAGTGGGCCGGAAACCGGTAGTCATAGCGGGAGACTTTAACGCTTGGGCAGTGGAGTGGGGCAGCCGCTGTACAAATAGCAGGGGTCAAGCGCTAATGGAGGCGCTTGCGAAACTCGATACTGTGCTAGCTAATAATGGCTCCGCTAGTACATTCCGTAGAAACGGAGTGGAGGCGTGGATTGACCTAACATTTGCCAGCCCGAGTCTGGCTCCAGGCATGGAATGGAGGGTAGACGAAGGCTACACCCATAGCGATCATTTAGCAATCCGCTTTAAGATCAACTATGGTGTGCAGCATCCGAAGGCGGGAGATCCCTGTCAAGTACGCGGGTGGAAGTCCAATCACTTCGACAGCGAAGCTTTCACCGCGGCCCTGGGACTGGAGGCCAACACCGACAGTCTAAGCGGGGATGCGCTGGTAGCTGTTCTATCACGCGCGTGCGACGCCACTATGCCGAGAAAAACACTGCCAAGAAACGGTAGATGCTCGGTATACTGGTGGAGTGCCGAGATTGCAGCTCTACGGTCAGCCTGCCTCAGAGCTAGACGTAGGATGGAAAGAGCTCGCACCGAGGATGCAAGAGAGAACCGCCGTGAAGTATTTCGAGCTGCGAAATTGGCCCTTAACAAGGCTATTAAAAGCAGAAAGAGAGCGTGTTTCGACAACCTGTGTGAGAGTGCCAACGCGAATCCTTGGGGTGACGCCTACAGGATTGTGATGGCCAAGACCAAAGGGGGCTCCTCACCCCCAGAACGGTCTCCGGACCGGTTGGCAACGATTATCGAAGTACTCTTCCCGTCTCGAGCCACAAGCCCCTGGCCACCTGCACTACGAGACAGTGCGGGCACGGCCGAAATGGTGGCTCCAGTGACGAACGAAGAACTACTCGCAGTGGTTAAATCCCTAGCAATAAATAAAGCTCCAGGGCCGGATGGAGTTCCAAACAACTCACTCAAGGTAGCGATCATAGAGAACCCGAACATGTTCAGGCTAGCTATGCAGAGATGCCTCGACGAGTGCCGTTTCCCCGATAGATGGAAAAGGCAGAAATTGGTGCTGTTACCGAAGCCCGGGAAGCCGCCAGGCGACCCATCGGCGTACAGACCAATCTGTCTGATCGACACGACTGGCAAACTGCTTGAGAGGATCATCCTCAACAGGCTAACCCCGTACGCGGAAGGTACGGACGGTCTGTCAAGCAACCAGTTTGGCTTTCGGAAGGGTAAGTCCACAGTGGACGCTCTCAACTCAGTGATAAAAACTGCCGAGATAGCGATCCAACGAAAAAGGCGAGGTATTCGATACTGTGCGTTAGTGACACTTGACGTGAAGAACGCATTCAACAGCGCAAGCTGGGATGCCATCGCGCTCTCGTTACACCGGCTTAGCCTACCGGTGGGTCTGTACCGGATCTTGGAAAGTTACTTCCAGAACCGCGTACTGCTATACGAGACCGATGCCGGTCAGAAAAGGGTTCCGATTACCGCCGGAGTCCCGCAGGGCTCGATCCTAGGCCCGGTGCTATGGAACCTCATGTATGACGGGGTTCTGAGACTGAAGTTCCCTCCTGGAGTCAAGATCGTCGGCTTTGCTGACGACGTAACCTTGGAGGTCTACGGGGAGTCAATTCCTGAGGTAGAACTAACCGCAGAACACGCGATCAGCACGGTGAAGGAATGGATGAGCGCGAGAGGCCTGGAGCTCGCTCATCATAAGACGGAGGTAGTTATCGTCAACAACCGCAAGTCGGCACAACATGCAGTTATCCATGTGGGAGAAGTCGCGATCACTTCACAGCGAAGTCTGAAGTCTCTCGGAGTCATTATAGACGACAAGCTGACCTTCGGCAGCCATGTCGACTATACATGCAAGAGAGCGTCGACTGCTGTTGCGGCTCTATCGAGAATGATGTCCAACAGATCAAAGGTGTGCGCCAGTAGACGTAGGTTACTGGCAGGCGTTGCCGTATCTATCCTCAGGTACGGCGGCCCGTCATGGTCAAGAGCACTGAGTGTAACCAGTTACCTACAGAAACTGGAGAGCACCTACCGCGTGATGTGCCTCAGAGTGATATCTGCCTACCGCACGGTATCACACGATGCATCCTGTGTGATAGCGAGCATGATGCCAGTCGGGCTGGTCATTCGGGAAGATGAGGAGTGCTTTGAGCTACGTGGAAATAGGGCAGCCCGCGAGCGCACCAGGGTGACCTCGGTCGCCAGATGGCAGCGTGAGTGGGACAACTCCTCGAAAGGTAGGTGGACCCACCGGCTGATACCTAGCACATCGAGCTGGTAGGGAAGACCCCATGGGGAAGTTCACTTCCACCTGACACAATTCGTGTCGAGCCATGGCTGTTTCCGTCAGTACCTCCACAGGTTCGGGCACGCGAAGGTCCAGTCTACCCGGACTGCCCAGTTATAGACGAAACTGCCGAACACATACTGTTCGTATGTCATCGGTTCGACGTCGAAAGAAGAGCAATGCTTGACGTCTGTGGCTGGGACACAACCCCTGATACCCTTATTCAGCGGATGTGTCAATCGGTGGAGAAGTGGAACGCAGTCTCGGCATCCAGATTGCTAGTAGGCTACAGGTAATCTGGCGAACCGAGCAAAAGACGACGGGCACGGCTAACTTTGTTGGTTAGTTGGAGCGAAAAAGGCCGAGTGCAAAAAAGGGAGTGAATGGTCTGTTCATGCTGAGGCAGGTTGGCGCAGCGAATGGCAACCGCGTAAGGGGTAAACCCAGCCACCCCGAAGCAAGACAGAAGAGTGAGTGTATAGGCGTATAAGTGGACTGCCTTATGCCAAGATGGGAGGGTCGTAGCGTAGTATGTTGGGACTTAGCTATCGAAACCTCATGGCGTGGCAGAGGAGTGAAAGGGTGAGCATACAAGTCAGTCTCACACGGCATGTTAACAGTGAGCACAAAAGTCAGCCTCACATGGTATGGTAGAGGCTAGCACAAAAGTTAGCCTAGCAAGGAATGAAAAAGGTGAGCACACAAGTCAGCCTCGCATGGTATGTTAGAAGTGGGGCATAAGAAAAATGTCCCACATAGGATGCCAGGGGGAGTGACAAAGGTACAATAGAGTGGCACGATTGAGAGTGAATCAGGTGATAGGGTGAGCACCCAAGTCAGCCTCACATGGTATGGGTGGGGCGAGCACAAAAGTAAGCCTAGCAAGGAATAAGTAAGGTGAGCACACAAGTCAGCCTCGCAAGGAACGAAAAAGGTGAGCACAAAAGTCAGCCTCATGTGGGAGTGTTTGAGAGTGAATCAAAGTGCGATTGAGAGAGCACCCAAGTAAGCCTCATACAGGACGTATGAACGCGTGAGTGAGAGTGAATGAGTACATTTAGTACAGCCATCCCCCCAGAAGTAATACCGAGAGGTAGTTCCTGGGAGGAATGATGGCGGAGCCCAATGGAGTTTAGTCGGTATTAATGGCTGGTCACCATTCGAGCCCGACACGCCCCCAGTGCACCCCGTGTGGTAGATTGGACCCTACCAATAGCACGTGTACTGGGCTAGGACGTAAAGGTCTTCTCCATTGTAAAAAAAAAGGCTGGCTTCTTTATTTTTTGAAGCACTTTAATATGATGGTGGCAAATTTTAAATTAAGAGGATACTCAGATGAAAAAATAACTTTTTTATATATTGTTGAAATGATAAAATGTCTATGGAAACTTTGCAGACGGACTTATTTTAAGAAACTTTGTCAAAAATGCTAAAAGTCTATCTATGACGAAAAAAATATTAAAAAGTGAAACAGATCTACATGTCGTCCACGTAATGCATAGAGACTGGTCCGAGCGGGCTCGTTGGCTAAGTGTCAGCAAGAGTAAGACAACGCTGAGAAAGGAAGGTGGACCCACCGACTCATCCCAAATGTGTCTGCTTGGGTACATAGGAAATGTGGAGAGGTGAATTTCCATTTGACGCAGTTTTTGTCAGGGCACGGATGCTTTCGGAAGTATCTGCATCGTCACCCCTTTGCCCGGAGTATATGAACGTGCAAGAGACTCCGGAACACGTGTTCTTTGAATGCCTTATGTTCGAAGAAGTCAGAAGTGGTATGCCTGATACAACAGTGGACAATATCGCCGAAGGGATGTGCCGCGGCGAGCATATCTGGGACGTAACGAGTAACGAGTATACTCTTCGAGCTGAAAAGGAAGTGGCACATGGATCAACAAAATAACTAGAAGTTAGCTAGAACGCCGTCGCGGAACCACAAATCGGGTTTCAGGAGAAATTCCGCCGCCGGGAAACTCTCCGACTGTGTAGACTGGGTCCACCACCGCAGATTAGTTGAGTAGTACGCGATGTAGCACCGAGTTGGGTCGTCGGGGCGCCAGCGACCCGGAATGGCTGGATGGACCTAATCATCTACTGGTTGGCCCTTTGAGTAGGCTAGGCCCACCGCCAGTAACTAGACCGAGTAGACGAAGCGGGGTGCTAAACGGCTCACAGAACATCGGTGTCGGGAGCAATCTACTGCCAGGGAATTCTCGGTAGCGTAGCTTCGCCGCCGTGGACTACTTGACAGAAAAAAGTCACGAAAAAAGGAGCTGATTGGCTGACGTAACAAACACCGGCTCCGAGAGAAATTCCGTTGCCGAGGAACTCTCAGTGGGAGTAGGATAATATCCGAATTAATCTCGATAAAGCTGGGAGCTAAATGGCTCAAGGAAGCGGGTATCGGTGTCGGGGGAAATTCCTCTGTCGGGGAACTATCGGTCGGAGTAGGGTGGGTTCACCATTGGGGACTATCTAAGTAGATCGTTATAAAGCCGGGAGCTGAATGACAAATGGGAACATGAGCTAAATGGTTCAATGAATCAGCACCTAAACAGCGCACGATGACGACGTAATAGATGGAAACAAGAGGAAAGAGAAGAGTCGAGAGTTAAGGAAGGAGAGGCAGAATGGAGAGGCGGATTGGAGTGGAGATCATGCCAGTTTCCGCAACTCCGAAGAGGACAAGAACCTCACTAAGAGACGTGAGACCAGGCGGGCCCATGAGGTAGACACTCGAAGACGCTGTTGTTGCCGACGGAAAGGTCGACACCTAACAGGGAGAAATCTGGAGTACCGTTGTAGGTCGGAAGAAGAAACACGGGAAACAGCAAAAGCAGAAGGAAGAGCAAAAAGTTAAACAGAAGAGAAAAGTTGGCTTGTCAGGTGGCGCCAAAGAGAGAAGTGTCAAAGCCAATGACGCGAAGACGTACGCAGCGATACTCATAAAGATTAGAGAGGACACCGAACTGAAAGATTTCGGGAAAAACGTGGTAAGAATCAAGCGTACCCAAAAAGGCGAGATGCTCTTCGAGTTGAAGAAGGATCCCACGACTTTAGCTTGACCTTGCAGGAGACTATTATAAAATCGATGGGTGAAATGGCAGAAGTTAAAGCCCTAAATCCGGAGATGGTGATTGTGTGCAAGGACCTTGATGAAATCACGGAAGACCAGCTGAGATGCGCACTGAAGGTGCACATGGCTATCCAGCTTAAGAAGTGATACGAAGGAACGCAGACAGCGATGATTCGTTTACCGCCTAACCGCTGCCGATAAGGCACTGGAGGTAGGCAAAGTTACGGTCGGATGGTCGATATGCCCATCAAGAACTGCCCAACGAGTGAATAAACAAGCGGAGAAATGCTTCAAGTGTTTGGGCTATTGACATTTAGCAGGCGCTTGCAAAAGCCCGAATAGATCCGGGATGTGCTGGAAATGCGGGGAGACGGGCCATCTTGCGAGAGACTGCACGCAGAGGCCGAAGTGCTTCCTTTGCACACAGGCGGACGGAAACGACCATCAGACTGGTGGCCTTAAATGCCCTGCCTATAAGTATGCGATTGCTGGCCAACAGTACTAGAGATAACCCAGATAAATCTGAATCACCGTGACACCTCACAGAAACTGTTGTGGCAGTCTACAACAGAAAAAATGTGTGATGTCGCTTTGATTGCAGAGCCCCTCTGATAACGGTAACTGGGAGGCGGATAGATCACGAACAGCTGCGATACAGGTTATGGGCAAATTCTCCATTCAAGAGGTGATAGAACGCTCATAAGATGGCTTTATGATAGCCAAAATCAACGGCGTCTTCGTGTGCAGCTGTTACGCTCTTCCAAGGTAGACAGTAGAGCAGTTTAACTTAATAATGGAGCAGGTAACCAAGCAGTTGATCGGTCGGAAGCCGGTTGTTATTGGTGGTGACTTCAACGCATGGGCTGTGGAGTGGGGCAGTAGTGTAACCAACACAAGAGGGTGTATCCTGCAGAAGGCTCTAGCGAAGTTAGACGTCCGATTGTGCAATGAAGGTTCTGTTAGTACATTTCGGGCAGACGGCAGGGAGTCTATCATCGACGTCACATTCTGCAGTCCTTCACTGACGGCGAACATGGATTGGAGAGTATGCGAAATGTATACGCATAGTGTCCATCAGGCGATTCGCTACGGTATCGGTCAACGGAACCCTGCTGCAGTACGGAGAAGGATAACTAGTGACCGAAAGTGGAAGACGGAAGCCTTCAACAAAGACTTCTTCGTTGAGGCACTTCGGGCGAACGGTGGGACCGAGAACGTGGATGTAGCTGACCTAACAGGAAGGATTGGTGCGGCTTATGACGCCACAATGCCGCGAAAGCTGGAACCACGCAATAAACGGCGTCCAGCTTACTGGTGGAACGAGACGCTTAGTACGCTACGCACTCATCTCAAAGCCAGCAGGCGGGCTCAAGAGCAATATTGGGACCAGATAGAGAAGAGCGCAAGGCAGCGTTTCGGGAAGCTAGAGCCGCTTTAAAACGGGAGATCAGACTTAGCAAGTCATATTGTCACAAGGAGCTGTGCTGAAAAGTAGACACTGGGGCGACGCATACTGAGTCGTGATGGCGAAAATGAAGGGCCTGATGATGCCAGAGCAAGCTGAAGATAATCGTCGAAGGTTTTTTCCCGTAGCACGATCCAACTATATGGCCACCGACACCGTACAGCGAAGAAGAAGGAACAAACACAGACGATCGGCAAGTGACTAACGACGAGCTAGCAGAAGCATCGAAGCGTCTGAAATCAAAGAAAGCCGGATGGAATACCATACGTGGTTCTGAAAGCTGTGATCCTGGCATACCCGTACATGTTCAGGTTGGTGCTGCGGAAGAAATGTGGAAAGTCCAGAAGCTGGTGTTGTTGGTCAGCATCTGCAAAGCGGTTCAGCGGATGCGGATCGACGTCGGAGGGCACGTGATTGCATCGAAGCGTGTACTGAAGTAATTGGTAGTGATAATCGACGACCGGTTCAGCTGCAACAACCAGGTTGACTATGCCTGTGAAAAGTCGGCGAAAGCAACGAACGCGATAGAGGAATTCCACGAAGATCCGTCCGAAAATCTCTAAAATCATGACCGACTATCTTAGATTCCGATAAAACTTTACAGGTTTAACCGACATGGAAGACTAAACATTTTCCAAAGTCAACAAGATTATTTTGACTCGTGCGCAATTTTTTAAAAGGTCGTAGTCGTTTCTACGTGCAATAATTTCAATTTTTTTGTTCGATTACTCTATTTTATACAGGAAAACTATCTGAGCTCGAGTTACAGGGAATGAAAAAAAAAATGCACTGAAAAAAATTTGTGTCGTTTTTCACAAAAACAAAACCAAAATAAGATCTGATGATTAAACTATATAGTTGAATTATATTTTGGTTGTTTTCATGTAGCTTTAAGATGGTTTACAATATCGCCTTGATGTCAATGGGAAAGTTACAGGAAATGTTATGGGCCTTACAAAAAACTAATTGCTGTTGATGGAGAAACGCGAATAACTTCTGAAAAGGTCGTAATAAAACAAAATAATTGGGTTGTTAAAACAAAATTTAAAATATCTCGAGAACTACTACATTTCAGAAAATTTTTGTTATAAGAATTTTGATTTAAAATGGCATTCAGAATCATACTCAAAAATAAAATTCTACTTTTGACTGTAAATAGTATGAATTATGAAAATTTGTCAAAAGTTGTTGTTAGGAAAACTTTTTTATTTAAAGCTTCTCCATTATCCAAATACACTAAAAAAGCTTCTTTTATGTCTGTAAAACGATAAACATGAGACTTTTGACAATTTATGATGGGGTAAAGCGAATAACTTTTAAAAAGGAAATAATTACATGAAGTAATTGCTCTTGTTGGAGCAAAATTCCAAATACCTCTAAAACTACCGCATTTTGGAAGATATTTGTTAAATGTATTTTGATTCAAAATGATACTTAGAATTATATTCTGTAACGAAATTACAGTTTTGTATGTCAATTAGTGTGAAATTTAAAAACATGTATAAAGTTATTGTTAGTAAAACTTCTTTTCTGATAATTTCTCCATCATGAAATTACATTCAAAATATTTCTTTTCTCCTTAGGTTTTTGTTGACGAAATATAAAAAATTAGAAAAAATGGGCTTTTTTTGCAATTTGAGTTTTTATCATAAATTTTTGTGAAAAATGACACAAAAATTTTTTCAGTTTATATTTTTTTTGTGCAGAAGTATTCATTCCTTGTACTCGTTCTTAGATAGTTTAACTGTATAATTTTTTTTTTTGAAATTATTGCACGTAGAAACGTCTACGCCCTTTTGAAAAATTGCCATTGTATTAGAATACTGCAATTGCTAGAGAAAATCATGGAGATTCATAAACCGAACACAAATGTAAAGTTTCGTTCGAATCGACGATGGTTATATTTTGCGATCCGCTGGTTTCTCATGGAATCCCTCAATAGCGAGATTGCCAAACGTCGACGGCTCAATAAGTAACACGAAACATCTGCTATCTACTGTTTCGACATCAATACTACAAAACAACGGGTTCCTGCCTGGGGTGCTGCGCTGAAAACTAAGCGGAACCGTGAAAAGCTTAACAGGACATTCCGGCTGCTGGCCGTACGAGTCGCGAGTGCTTAGAGAACAATATCGTCGGAGTATGTGTTATTGCCGGGATGATCCCCATCTGCATCACTCTGGCTGAGGACGTGGAATGCATCCGGCGGAGAAATGCACGCAATGCAGAATAGTCCGAGCGTTGGCTAAATGGCAGCAGGAGTGGGACAACACGGAGAAAGGAAGGTGGACCCAACGACTCATCCCAAATGTGTCGGCTTGGGTGCATAGGAAGCATGGAAGAACTTCCATATGACACAGTTTTTGTCCGGGCACGGATGGTTCCGGAAGTACCCGCATCGGTTTGGACATGCTTCGTCACCCTTTTGCCCAGAGTTTGCGGATGTGCAAGAGACACCGGACATGTGGTATTTGAATGCCCTAGATTCGAAGAAGTTCGAAAGGCAATACCTGGTGCGACAGTGGACAATATCATTGAAAAGATGTGCCACGACGAGCATACCTGGGACGCTGTCAACAGAGTGGTTACGAGTATACTCTCCTGGCTGCAGAGGAAGTGGCAAAGGGACCAACAAAGTAGCGTCATTGGCTAGAAAACCAATGTGAAACCACAAATGGGGATTCGAGAAATTCTGCTGCCGGGAACTTTCCGACGGTGTGGACTAGGCCCACCGCCGGGGACCAGTTGAGTAGTACGCGACGTAGCACCGGGTTCGGGTCGCCGGGGCACCAGTGAAACGGACGTCTGGCTTCACCGGGATCGTCGGACTGACCTCGACACCCTACCGGGTAGCTCGTGTGTAGATTCGATCTACCGTCGGGGATTAGACCAAGTAGACCGTGTCAAATAGCTAACAACGGGTTGCTGGGGCACCACTGAACCGGAAGCTACGCTGGATGGACTTCAGCACCTACTGGATTGTCCTTTGAGTAAGGTGGATCCACGGCCGGGGACTAGATCGAGTAGATTGGGACGAAGCGGGGAGCTAAATGGCTCACGGAAACGAACATCGATATCGGGAGAAATCTACCGCTCTGCTTCGGGAGAGCCTCTCTCGCCGGGGAATTCTTTGTCGGAGTAGGCTAGATCCATCGTCGGGTACTACACCGAGTAGTTTGCAAATAAGTAAGGGCGGGAGCTAAATGGCTCATTGGAGAAGTTGAGCGAAATGGAACGAGAGGGAGCCAAAAGGCTCAAGAAATTGTGATGCTAAATACAAAGAAGAATCGGTATCAGGAGAACTTCCTTCGCCTGGGAACTATCCGCCTACGTAAGCTAGATTCGCCGCCGGGGACTAGGCTGAGTAGACAGCGACTAGACACCATCAGCCTTTTGCCCAGAGTTTGCGGATGTGCAAGAGACACCGGACATGTGGTATTTGAATGCCCTAGATTCGAAGAAGTTCGAAAGGCAATACCTGGTGCGACAGTGGACAATATCATTGAAAAGATGTGCCACGACGAGCATACCTGGGACGCTGTCAACAGAGTGGTTACGAGTATACTCTCCTGGCTGCAGAGGAAGTGGCAAAGGGACCAACAAAGTAGCGTCATTGGCTAGAAAACCAATGTGAAACCACAAATGGGGATTCGAGAAATTCTGCTGCCGGGAACTTTCCGACGGTGTGGACTAGGCCCACCGCCGGGGACCAGTTGAGTAGTACGCGACGTAGCACCGGGTTCGGGTCGCCGGGGCACCAGTGAAACGGACGTCTGGCTTCACCGGGATCGTCGGACTGACCTCGACACCCTACCGGGTAGCTCGTGTGTAGATTCGATCCACCGTTGGGGATTAGACCAAGTAGACCGTGTCAAATAGCTAACAACGGGTAGCTGGGGCACCACTGAACCGGAAGCTACGCTGGATGGACTTCAGCACCTACTGGATTGTCCTTTGAGTAAGGTGGATCCACGGCTGGGGACTAGATCGAGTAGATTGGGACGAAGCGGGGAGCTAAATGGCTCACGGAAACGAACATCGATATCGGGAGAAATCTACCGCTCTGCTTCGGGAGAGCCTCTCTCGCCGGGGAATTCTTTGTCGGAGTAGGCTAGATCCATCGTCGGGTACTACACCGAGTAGTTTGCAAATAAGTAAGGGCGGGAGCTAAATGGCTCATTGGAGAAGTTGAGCGAAATGGAACGAGAGGGAGCCAAAAGGCTCAAGAAATTGTGATGCTAAATACAAAGAAGAATCGGTATCAGGAGAACTTCCTTCGCCTGGGAACTATCCGCCTACGTAAGCTAGATTCGCCGCCGGGGACTAGGCTGAGTAGACAGCGACTAGACACCATCAGCCGCGGGTCATCGGGGAACCTGCGAACCGGACGCCCTGCTCCACCGGAACCACCGAACTGACTTCAACACCTGGCTGGTTGGATCGGTTTCGGGAGTACTTCTCTCGCAGGGAAATTCTCCGTTGGAGTAGGCTAGGTCCACCGTCGGGGACTAGACTGAGTAGTTCGTGAACAAGTCGGGAACTCAACGAGTAAACCGCGCTGAATGGTGCGACAAGGGAGTTGCGGTACTAACTGTGTGACCTTTTACTAGGACGGTCACAATACTACCCTTGGTCACTGAGTCAGCTAAAATTACATTACCATATTTATTGTCATTTTTTGTTTTGCGTGTACATAAATAACAGCGCACGGTCCCCGTTACGTGTTTGACGAGGCCTGTTCTTTGTGTACACCGGTAAAAATATTGTTAGTAAATGTCTAAGTAAAACATAAACGTCACGTCGGTTATCACTCCATGTTTTCATGTTTGAGTTTCGTTTAAGTTTTGCTTAGTAGTCCTGGTTGGTGTCAAAGTTAGATTTTGTTATTTATTTATTTATTTATTTATTTATTTATCTATTTGTTATTTATTCGTTCATTACTATTTATTATATTTATTGAATTACTCATTTTGTATATACAATCTCAATTTATATTATACTTAATTATTATATCATACTATCTCTTGTTATTCTATTAAAATATTATGTAAAACTGGGAAACAAGTTACATGTATTAAAATATTTGTCATTCGCTATAAAAATTTGAATTCAAAAAAATTATATTACGACGCCAACCCTAAACGATAAATGTAAACGTCTGTTGTCATCATCATAACGTCTGCCGTCATCATCATACTGTCATCATGATAATGTCATCGTCATCGAATGCGGGGCGGTTTGATGCGGGTGATCGGAGGCAGGGCCCGGAGGGAAACTGTTTGGAAACCGGACAAGGAGAGGATAAAAGGGTCCAGAATAGCAAGATCCGGTCTCTTATAGTTAATTGAACCCGGTGGAGTAAGTACCAGCACAAGCGGTCACACGTCAAACGTGCCCGCGAGTTTTGTTCGGTAGCCAGTATTGTGTGGAAGACCGTTCCGTGAAGAAAAGCCCTAAGCGGGCAAGTTATACGCTATTGTGTAAGCCATTACAACCCTAGTACCTAAAGGGTTTGGTAGTTAACCGTTGTGAAGAAACAACTCGCTCGACTTTGTTGAACTCCTATACAAACAGTGCGCGTAGTGTCACTCCCCGGGTCGCTTTGTGTAAAGCCGGCCTTCGTATAAAAAAAACGGCCGAATTGCTGCTAACGAAGACCCCTCATCATCATCGTCATCGCCAGGCACTGACTGCACCCTCTCCGGCAGGCCCGCCGTTGATCGCCCCGCACCTCCCCTGGATTGCTGCATGTCGACCAACGAGTTACACGGCCGCAACGAAGCACCAAGCGGTGCCCAACAAGGAAGATGTCAGCAAAATAAAATGCGCAAGTAAAATTATCCCTTTTTGTTTTAAAATTATTCCCTACCCCAACAAAAAGTGAAACTAAATTAAAATTAAATAAAAATGTCTGGTCTTTAAGTGTAATTTAGCTGTGTCGTCTATTTTTTTGTTAAGTGAGTCCATTTGCTTGTTTCCGCTCAGTTCGACTTCCGCTCAGTGACCTTTGGTATTTGAAGGGTTGAAAGTTCTCCCACGTGTAAATTTCCTCTGGAGACAATAAGAAAATGACCCTAGCCGGTGACTAAGGTGGTACGGCCACCTCGTGTAGTAAAAAGTGAATTGTAACAATTGGCGCCCAACGCAAAAAAATATTAAGAAAAAGTGCTTTGCTTCCAAGACCAGAAGCAAACCCCTTTTTCGTTGTGTCTCCGGGGGAAATTCAATTACTCGCGTAATTTTCATTAACGTTTGGTCATTAGGTCGATGTGTTGTCCAAAAAGCAGTCCGAGAGTAAAACTTCGAACCGTTTTAATGCGGATTCTTGCGAGTGATGAAAAAACCTGCAAATCATACGCCGTACATTGCAGATGTAGAGCAGAAATACTGATTGATTTCCTTTATTAAAAATAGGGTGGTTCTAAAATGATTGAATTAAATTGGATTTAATTGTATTTTTCTACTTTTTTGTGTTGTTACTAAGTTTATTTAAATTATCATTTCTAGGAGTATATTTAAGTGTTTGGTCGTTAACTTATAGTTTAATTAAAAATGGCTGCTTCACGCTTTACATTTGATCAAGCCAGTGAGTTGTTAGTAAAGTGGTATTCTGATTTGAAAGTTGAATTTCTTTCGGATGATGAGCTTGACCATGAACTGATAGTTCGGTCTGTCATCATAGGGGAAAGTTTTGATCGAACACGCAAACGGAGATGGTTAAGGGATCAGCTAAAAGCTGAGAAGGAGAATTCGACTGAAAAACGTTCGCTCCACGTGTCAATCGATTCAGGCAAAGAGATTACTGTATGTACTCAAAAATATTCGGACTTGAAAAAGGCTTTGGGGCAAGAAGAGAATGACGACGCAAAGATGGCGTATTATGCGAGGATGTTGCATGTGGGCGTGCGCATAGTGACCGTTTTGTCTAACGCACGTGGCTCGCCCAATTTGCATAGTTTTTTACAAAATACACTGGTTGAATTAGTGGAAACCATTGACCCAATTTTCGGTAATTTAACAATTCCCAATCAGAATAATCAGGATAACGATGATTCGGAGGAACATACGCCAGACGAAGATGAAATAAATCAGGAAGCAGAAAACGAAGATCAGGAAATAATTAACAACCCTAGGCAGTCAGTTTTATCGCAGGCTGACCTTGAATGGATCCACTCATTGCAGGCAAGAATAGTAGATTTGGAACACGAGTTAGCACGACGCAGGGAAGTAAAAGATGCCGGGACGCAAACCTTTTTTGACTTTGCCATGCCGTCAAATAGCCAATCGTACCGCAATCCTAATTTTCCTGATTCCTCTCCTGCTAGTTTTACATCCCTAATCCGCCAGAATCCTTTTATTTCCTCTTCAAATTACCCTAGATTTCAAAATATTAACCAGATTCCTTCAGAAATTCGTCCAACAATTCCGATTCAAAATGCCACATACTCCGTTCATTCCCTCCCTGGCAATAACCCACTTCCTATACCGAACCGTACGTCCGCAAATGCATATTCTATCCCTATTCAGAACCGCCACTGTTTGCCGGTATCTAAATGGAACATCACAAAATATAGCGGTGATGACCAAGGTTTGAAGCTGAATGAGTTTTTGGAACTGATTCAGGTTTTATCCCAAGCTGAGCACGTGTCAGATGTGGAACTGTTTGAGTCGGCAGTACATTTGTTTGCGGGATCAGCCCTTAAGTGGTATATGACTCAGCGAACCACAGGCAGATTGCTGAATTGGCAGCATCTTGTCTTCGAGTTGAAACGAACCTATATGCACCCTGATCTTGACGCCCTGATAAAAATGAAAATTTATCAGCGGAGGCAACAAAAACACGAATCCTTCCATGAATACTACTTTGAGCTAGATAAACTTTTTCGCACGATGAGTGTGCAAATTCCCGAACACGAGAAAGTTCAAATACTTCAGCAAAATATGCGGGTTGATTATAAACGGCAAATGACATTCATCCCCATTATAGATTTGGAAACACTGGTCGCCGCCGGTCAGAAACTGGACGCGCTGAATTTCTCGGCGTACAACAAGGTCTTTGGTACCGAGAAGACTATTCAGGCCGTCCAAGGGACAGAGTCCAATCCCAAAAAGAAGGCAAACAAGCAACCACAATCTCAGCACAGTGAGCCAATCGCTACGGTTTCGCAACCGAATAGGAATGTTTCTAACACATCCACCAATCCTCAAAACAATCAGTCGCGGGCAAACCAACCTCCCCCAAAAAGTAATGAGCTCTCTCACAATGTGTCGACGAATCAAGGCTCGTCGCGTAATCCCACCGCCCGGGAACAGACTGCGATGTCATCTGCATGTCAGTCTCGCCCCCAAATTACTTTGGAAGATTTAATTACCGCGCACTCGCCCCCACCACCCAATACTTGCTACAACTGTGGAAGAATTGGACACCATGTAGCTATGTGCAGATTACCACGTACACTTTTCTGCAGCACTTGTGGTCTTCGAGGGTTCCCGACAAATTATTGTCCCTATTGTCAAAAAAACGGCCCGCACGCGAGCCAAATTCGCCGTTCGCAGTGCCCAGACGCGTAAACCAAATCTCTAGTCTCCCAAGGGTTCCCCCGCCCTTCTGGGAAAATGCAACAGAGAATCTGTACCCCAAATCTTCAGAAACGTTTCAAATAATTTACCCATTTCCAAACGACAACCGACCGTATGTTTCAGTAAAAGTGTACGGCCTTTCGATTCGTGCCCTTCTTGATAGCGGTAGTAATCACACGCTAATCAGTGAAAAAAATTTCAAGCAGTTCAAATATAAAAAGCTGCATCGTCCCTCCAAAAATGTTGTCCTTCGCTCGGCTAGCGGAGATGAACTCCAAATTCTTGGGCAGGTTCAACTGCCATTTACACTCGAAGGTTGTGTTAGAATAATTCCGACACTGGTTGTGGCCAACCTTTCCATCAATTGCATCTGTGGTATGAATTTTTGGGAGAAATTCCTGATTCAACCCACAATGCATGATACCATAAACAGCGAGCGCCAAGCTACCGTCGCGGAAATCAATCAACCCACTCCCGAGACATTTTTAACTTCCAAAGAAAAGGAAGAGATTGAAAAGGTCAAGAGACAATTCGTTCCCGCGCGGGAGGGTGAATTGACTATGACTAGCGGTGCCCAACATCGTATTGTGCTGGCGAAAGAATGGGCAACCAAACCCCCCGTTCGCCAGTTCCCTTACGTAATGTCCCCTAAGACGCAAGATCTGGTTGCCGTTGAGCTTCAGAGACTCTTGGATCTGGGAATTATAGAACGAAGTAGTTCGGATTGGTCGCTCAATTGCGTGCCAGTTATAAAGCCAAATAAAGTGAGATTGTGTTTGGATGCTCGAAAAATTAACGAGAGAACAGTTCGTGATGCGTACCCTTTGCCCCACCCTGGCCGTATTTTGGGTCAACTACCGAATGCAAGATATTTGTCTACAATAGACTTGTCGGAAGCATTCCTCCAAGTACCTTTGGATAAGGAATCGCGAAAGTACACGGCATTTAGTGTACAGGGCAAAGGGCTGTTCCAGTATACCCGTATGCCTTTCGGTTTGGTTAACAGTCCGGCCACATTGGCCCGGCTGATGGACATGGTTCTAGGTCACGGTATACTGGAACCGTACGTTTTCGTTTACCTCGACGATATCGTCGTGGTAACGGAAACGTTTGCGCATCACCAACAGCTCTTAACTGAGATTGCTCGTCGCTTGAAAGACGCCAATCTGAGCATTAACCTCGAAAAATCGAAGTTTGGAGTGACCGAAATTCTCTTCCTCGGTTATCTTCTATGCACCGATGGTCTTAGAGCCAATCCAGACAAAATTCGCCCTATTGTCGAATATGAAAGGCCTAATACCATAACCAAGCTTAGAAGATTTCTAGGAATGGCGAATTATTACCGGCGCTTCATTCCGGATTTTAGCGGGGTCACTGCTGCCTTATCGGATCTCTTGCAGTCAAAATCCAAAACCATTCGTTGGAGTGAAGCGGCTGAAAAAGCATTCTGCCAGATTAAAGAGCGTCTGATCTCTTCCCCCGTCTTGAAAAGCCCAGATTTCAGTCGCCAATTTACCATACAAACGGATGCAAGCGACGTGGCAGTGGCAGGAGTGTTAATACAAGAGCAAGATGGAACAGAACACGTGATTTCTTACTTCTCGCACAAATTAACCACACCTCAAAAAAACTACCACGCTGCTGAAAAGGAGGCTTTGGCGGCAATCTTATCCATCGATGCTTTCCGCGGGTACATTGAGGGGTACCATTTCACCCTCATTACCGATTCGTCCGCCCTTACACACATCCTGAGTACCAAGTGGAAAGTCGGATCTAGATGCAGCAGATGGGCGTTGAACCTTCAACAGTTTGACATGACCGTCCGGCATCGTAAGGGAAAGGAAAATATTGTGCCGGATGCCTTATCTCGAAGCATCGCGACAGTTGTCGATTCCACTTGGTATTCTTCAATGTTAAGCAAGGTAACCGACCGCCCCGATGACTTCGTGGACTTTAAAGTGGAAGATGGCCAACTTCACAAATTCGTCACTTCCCACAACAATCCTTGTGATGCTCGGTTTGAGTGGAAGCTAGTTCCTCAGCCAGCGGAGTATAACAAGATACTCGAACACTGTCACGACGCTTGTTTTCACCCCGGGTACGATAAAACACTCGCACGAGTTCGACAACGGTTCTACTGGCCCAAAATGGCAGCAGAAGTTCGTCACTATATACAAAAATGCACAACGTGCAAAGAAGTAAAGGCTACGTCTGCACCGATGGCCCCTGAAATGGGAAAAATGAGAATAGCCACACGCCCGTGGCAAATAATCTCAGCCGATTTCATTGGCCCCCTCCCCCGCAGTCGTCGTGGTAGTCAGCACCTGTTGGTAGTTTGCGATTACTTCTCCAAGTGGGTGATGCTCCAACCGGTGAAAAGTGTCGCTAGTTCACCAATGTGCAATATTCTGAGAGACCAATGGTTTCTGCGAAATTCGGTTCCAGAGGTCATAATAACCGACAATGGTAGCAGCTTTGTCTCTAAAGATTTCAAAGAACTTTTAGAGCGGTTCGGAATTGCACATTGGTTGAACTCGCGATACCACTCACAAGCAAATCCAGTTGAGAGAGTAAACCGCACTATCAACGCTGCTATCCGGACGTATGTCAAGGAAGACCAACGTTTGTGGGACACACGAGTTCATGAAATCGAAATGGTGTTGAACACCAGTGTTCACACTTCGACTGGTTTCACGCCGTTTTTTATAACTCATGGTCATGAGTTTTCGGAAGCTGGAAGCGATCACAAGTTAGCACGAAACAATGAGAAGCTTACCACAGATCTGCTTAACGAGCGTCGTAAACGTATGTTTTCCCGTATCTACGAAATAGTTACCACAAATTTGGAAAAAGCGCATAAATCGTCCCAACACCGGTACAATCTTCGTCATCACCGGTTTTCCAAATCATTTGTGGAGGGACAATTAGTGTATCGCCGGAATATGAAACTGTCCAGTGCCGCGGAACATTATAATTCCAAGTACGGCCGGCAATTCCTTCCCTGCCGCGTAAAAGCAAAACTCGGGTCATCCTCCTACGAGCTGCAAGATTTCAGTGGAAAAAGTCTCGGCATTTGGCCGGCCACTCATTTAAAGCCTGGTTAAACATTTCTGCTCGTACGGGACGGTGAATTATACATTAAACAAGCCGTCTGTCTTATTTATTTTCGTCTGGTAACAAAACTTATTTTCGGCAGTGGATAATCCGCTAATTTCGTCGTTTATATATTTACAATTCGTCCTTCCGCTCGCCATAATTGTAGTCGTTAATTTAATTACACTCTACAAAAGAGAAAACAAATTAATACATACAGTATACTTACCTGAAAATCCTTACAAAAACAGTTTTTCTGTCACCGGTTTTAATCAGCACCAGCACAGTTTAGCCATCATTGTATATGTTGAGAAATTTTGACAGATCGGAAGAGTCAGAATGTATCAGGGTTGCAATTCATCGACTAAAGCAACCGAATCGAAGGAGCGTACGCAGCCAGTTTTATGTTGTCGATGTACACTTCTAGGGTGAATGAGTTAATTCTGTGCAATTTCATGTTTTCTCTCATCAATCGAGAGAGTTTTAGAAATTTGCCATGAGTTGACCATTCACATTTCATAAAAGTATCTTTGACTCTTGATGAGAGTTGCAAAGAATACAATTTAGTATTAGGGGCCCCTAGCATAATCCATTTAGAATAGTAAATTCAGGAGTGATTGAGAGAGTGAATGATTTTGTATGTGTCGAGGGTGCATGAATGAGAAATTAGGATGAATGTAATGAATGATATATTGAAAACATACGTTTTGGTCCAAGCTAAAGCAAACTTGAGACAGAAATGAGTGGAGAAAGATAGTTAAATCTGTTTCTATTAGCTACAGTGTTTTGGTGTCAAACAAAGTGGTTTGACTGTATTGGTTCCGGTCAGTATTTCTGCTCAACATTAGCAATATGGCGATTCTTATTCTGACGCACAATAAGCAATCTCGACAGCAAAACTCTCGTTGTCAACTTGGAAGGCTGGTGGATGGACAACGTCGTACCTGATTTTGACATACACATGAACTTATTACGGTGGCCAATCTCACCTGTACGAATTCACGTATTATAGTGGAAAAGAGCTCCTCTGGCCTATGGACAAATCATTGCACTATAATAGTACTGAACGAGGACAGGCAGAGAGCTACATTGCACGTGATAACCACAGATCAACGCGAAAAAAAAACACTTTGTTTTTTTTTCACCCGGCTCCGGGAAAATTGTGACCTTTTACTAGGACGGTCACAATACTACCCTTGGTCACTAAGTCAGCTAAAATTACATTACCATATTTATTGTCATTTTTTGTTTTGCGTGTACATAAATAACAGCGCACGGTCCCCGTTACGTGTTTGACGAGGCCTGTTCTTTGTGTACACCGGTAAAAATATTGTTAGTAAATGTCTAAGTAAAACATAAACGTCACGTCGGTTATCACTCCATGTTTTCATGTTTGAGTTTCGTTTAAGTTTTGCTTAGTAGTCCTGGTTGGTGTCAAAGTTAGATTTTGTTATTTATTTATTTATTTATTTATTTATCTATTTGTTATTTATTCGTTCATTACTATTTATTATATTTATTGAATTACTCATTTTGTATATACAATCTCAATTTATATTATACTTAATTATTATATCATACTATCTCTTGTTATTCTATTAAAATATTATGTAAAACTGGGAAACAAGTTACATGTATTAAAATATTTGTCATTCGCTATAAAAATTTGAATTCAAAAAAATTATATTACGACGCCAACCCTAAACGATAAATGTAAACGTCTGTTGTCATCATCATAACGTCTGCCGTCATCATCATACTGTCATCATGATAATGTCATCGTCATCGAATGCGGGGCGGTTTGATGCGGGTGATCGGAGGCAGGGCCCGGAGGGAAACTGTTTGGAAACCGGACAAGGAGAGGATAAAAGGGTCCAGAATAGCAAGATCCGGTCTCTTATAGTTAATTGAACCCGGTGGAGTAAGTACCAGCACAAGCGGTCACACGTCAAACGTGCCCGCGAGTTTCGTTCGGTAGCCAGTATTGTGTGGAAGACCGGTCCGTGAAGAAAAGCCCTAAGCGGGCAAGTTATACGCTATTGTGTACGCCATTACAACCCTAGTACCTAAAGGGTTTGGTAGTTAACCGTTGTGAAGAAACAACTCGCTCGACTTTGTTGAACTCCTATACAAACAGTGCGCGTAGTGTCACTCCCCGGGTCGCTTTGTGTAAAGCCGGCCTTCGTATAAAAAAAACGGCCGAATTGCTGCTAACGAAGACCCCTCATCATCATCGTCATCGCCAGGCACTGACTGCACCCTCTCCGGCAGGCCCGCCGTTGATCGCCCCGCACCTCCCCTGGATTGCTGCATGTCGACCAACGAGTTACACGGCCGCAACGAAGCACCACGCGGTGCCCAACAAGGAAGATGTCAGCAAAATAAAATGCGCAAGTAAAATTATCCCTTTTTGTTTTAAAATTATTCCCTACCCCAACAAAAAGTGAAACTAAATTAAAATTAAATAAAAATGTCTGGTCTTTAAGTGTAATTTAGCTGTGTCGTCTATTTTTTTGTTAAGTGAGTCCATTTGCTTGTTTCCGCTCAGTTCGACTTCCGCTCAGTGACCTTTGGTATTTGAAGGGTTGAAAGTTCTCCCACGTGTAAATTTCCTCTGGAGACAATAAGAAAATGACCCTAGCCGGTGACTAAGGTGGTACGGCCACCTCGTGTAGTAAAAAGTGAATTGTAACAACTGGCACAAGGGAGTCAAGTCGTGGTGCCGAATGGTATAAGGGAGCCCAAGGGCTCGGTGAATTAGACAATCTGAAGTTTGCTGCCCAGATTGTCTTTGTGGGGGAGGAGCACTAAGTCACTCATAGCCAGCTTTCCGACTGCCATGCAAAAATTACCAGTCTGTGTTGATGGTGGAGAACTGGTGCTGTGTTGAGGAGTGGGGCTGTAACTACTAAGTAGTTGAATTAAAGTGGTGCCGTAAGGTAGTGCCGAGGAGGAATCAGATTCTGGGCAAGAGCAGGGGATTTTAGCGTGGTCGGGTGATGGCAGCCTAAACCCATTTCCTGAGACGTTACGGTTTTTGCACATTTTTTTTCTTGAATGTTAAAAAACATTCAAAAAACATGCTCTCTAAGAAAAAACACACACAGACATTGACCCAAATCGTTGAGCTGAGTCGATTGGTATATAAGCCTCGACCATTCGGGCCTCGGAAAAAAATCTTGAAAGTGAATAAGAAATGTAAACATGAAAACTTCCAACAGGACAAATGTTGTCGGCGTTTTTCTATTGACGCGCAACGAGCGCCGCGCCTATCGCGCTTGTTGTGCAGCCCGTGCCTCTTCGAGCGTGTAGCGAATAGTTTTAAATGGTAGCGATTGTGGTATTTTCGTTCCATTTCGGTATGGGCACTAACTCTTCTAAGCGCGCAATGATACGCTGCGAAATTATTTTGATCAAGTGTGAGACAGATCCTGTTCGGTTGATTAAATTCGTTTGATTGTTTTTTACATTTCTTCAAATATATTATTTTTATTGAATGTATTTTCGAAAATATTTCTATTTCAAACTTTTTCTGAAGCGGTATATAGCTTACATGCAAGTGTGTAACAATAATAAGATTGAGTGTTTGACAGATGTTGCCATTCGATATGTAGAAGTTTGACGAACTTGCTATGTTATTCAGTTAAGTGAAATCATCCAATCATAATAATAATATATTTCATATCTTTCCAATTCAGTCTCACTAAAACAACATTCTTGATAACATTCGTGTATTTTATATTGAGAAGATAGTAACAGGACTTTGCTCTGTACTGTACATTTATTCTCGTTGCATGAGATACACATCAAATGATTTACAGAAAATATGTTTTATAACATTATTACTTATCAATTAACCCTTAAAAAATGTTTGCAGAAAAAGCTCGACCGACGAAAAATTGTTTGCACTCTTGGGAGATTTTGACTCATTATCTTTGCTATGTTATTATAGATGTCGCTCATGTTGAATGTGTGTAGATGTGTGGTAGAGAACATCGTTAACGACTGTCATTTCGGCTGTTACCGTGGATCGGCTGTAGTAGTTACAGCGTCGTTCAATTTTTCGCGTGTTTTTCTGCGAAAACCCATTGTTATTCGTCCTCAGTACAGTACATTTAATCAATGTAAAAATGGCAAGGGATTTTTTATTACGTAAAAATTAATGCTGAACACGAGTTTTGTGTTGGTTTTTCGATATTTTTTGTTTTGAAAAAATCCAAGCATCAACATGAAACATACGCTTGGGGGTACGATAGGTCAGCCGTTTGGGGGCACTATAGGTCACTACAATTAATGCAAATTTTCAAGCAATTAATTTCAATTGAAGATTTTCAGCCATTTCCTAAAGCGCAAACCATCGAATCGAGGCCGAAAGCGACGTAAAGCAGCACTTCCCACTGATTCAGGGATGCTAGAGTCTTTACTAACTGAGCAAGCAGCTACAGCTAAAAAAACAAACAACCGCTGAAGCTTGTAAGTAGCGGGTTGCCCACTAGAGTGGCTCGTATGGGAAAACTTCAAAATGATTTAAACTAGCGGGCACAGCACTTTTTTAATCTTTTGTAATCCCAAATGTATGTGCAAAATTTGGTAGCAGTTGGTTGTTTCTCGGGTTTGCGAATTTCGTTCAAAGTTTGTATGGGATTTTATATGGGGAAATCAATTATTTTGCATTTGCGTTAATAAAGATCACTATTTCACTCAATATGAAAAACCAGCTTCATAAAACTATAGTTCAAACCTTGGTTAACAACTTTGACGAAGACCCTAGCTCGCTACGAGTTTTCAAAAAATAATTATAACGATTTTAAAACTTATGGTAAAATCCAAATGCAGAAATTGATTACTTTTTCCAACACTGCCGGTCCACAACCGATACCGATACTTTAAACTTACATAAATTAGAATATAGTCATCGCAGAGACTTGGTCCCTTGAATGAAATGTTCAGAACGACTTGCTGAATAACATAGACGTAGTCAGAAAATGAAAAGAAGAGGGGGGGGGTGGGGCTTGTGTACTCCCCAGTCCCTTTTTTAGATTGTTTTGTATAAGACAAAGAATCATTACGTCCTTGTAAATGTCAACGTCTGAACTTTCTTAATATTTTGATAGACCCAAATATGAATCATAATACAATCTTTGTAGTGGGAAAAAACATTTACAATTTTTGGATTTACACCTTCAAATTTATGTGTATTTTTCCTTAGGCAAAAACTAACTCAGGTCTGGAAATCGCGTTGGGTTCTAACCTGGTTCGCCAACATCACCTCTGTTTTGCGTGAACCTAACTCAATTTCATAAAAAACGCTTGTTTGAAGTAACTATCCTGGTTTAGTTCCTAGATTTTCAAACGAAAACGTCAATAGAAACAATTCCGAGACTTCAAGGAATCTAAGGATATGCATTTTTTTTTAAATTCTGACTCTGAACGGCTAAGAAATAGGGTTTTAAAATATGTTAAACTTATTAACCGTTGTATCATTTTAAATGAGATAACAGTTGAGCCCATAAATAGTAGTACAGTCTATAGTAAACTACAGTCGTGATTCGCTGGTTGGATACTTTTTAACTGGACTGCTTTTTAGTTGGACCTCCGCTAGTTGGACCATTGTCCAACTAAAAAGCATCTGAACGTCAAAATATCATGTCAAATTGACTTTGACAATCTATCTAACAATCTTTTACACTACTAATGTCTTCTTTGGAGAGTTTTTGACATTTGTCAGTCGGTTCAACTAGCGAATTAAATTCGTTAGTTGGACATAGGCAGTGGCCCAACCAACAAATCACGACTCTATCTAAAAAGGGAACTGGGGAATACACAAGCCACACCCCCTCTTCTTTTAATTTTCTGGCTACGTCTATGTTATTCAGCAATTCATTCTGAACATTTCATTCAAAGATACCAAGTCTCTGCGATGACTATATTCCTATTTATTTAAGTTTAAAGTATCGGCGTCGGTGGTGTACTGACAGTGTTGGAAGAAGGAAAGTATTTCTGCATTTGGATTGAACCATAAGTTTTAAACTCGTTATAACTATTTTTTGAAAACTCGTAGCTAGTTACCGTCTTCGACAAAGTTGTTAACCAAGGTTTTAATTATCGTTTTATAAAGCTGGTTTTTCATATTGAGTGAAATAGCGATCTTTAATAACGCAAATGCAAAATAATTGATTTATTTATTTATTGTCGTCAAACAAGAGCAGACCGTTTTGTTACAACGATAAAATATAGTATACACTTAAAAAATAAAATAGTAATAACTAAACTAAAAACTATGTGGTTTACATAGCACTACTTTAGGATGTTCTTTATAAGCGAATAGAATTGAAATATTTTTTTAATTTGCTTTTTGTCATTGTTAAGTCAATAGCTTCGCAGTGCTTGTTGTAAGTTACCATCATCTGATTTAATTATCCAAACTTGGCATAATTTGTACGATAATTGTTTGTTATAAATGTATTTCGGATTCGTAACTGCCGGGAAGGTATATAAAAATTAAGTTTAGATAGAAGTTCGACTGAATCAATACGACACAAAATGATATCGTTTAGAAATGAAACCATTGCATATTCTCGGCGCTCTTTTAGTGTTTGGATGTTAATGAGCATACAGCGAGCTTTATAAGATGGGAGAGGAAATCGTGTCCAACCTATTTTGCGAAGTGCAAACAATAAAAATTGCCTTTGTACTAATTCTATTCTTTCTTCATGTGTGATTGAGAAAGGTGACCAAACTATGCTACAATATTCCAGTATTGACCTTACATACGAGATGTATAATGTTTTAATTGTATATGGATCATTAAAATTGTAACTAAAACGCTTTATAAATCCAAGCATGTTATTTGCTCTATTGATGATTGTGTTGTAATGGTCAATGAATGTTAATTTTGAATCTAGAATGACTCCCAAATCTTTAACTCTTTCGCACTTTTGTACCACTTGATTTCCTAGAGTGATTGAAATGTCAGGTGTATTTCGTTTCCTACTAAAAGTTATTGCATTACATTTTTTTACGTTTAGTTGCAGAAGGCTTTTGTTACACCAGAGGTAAAACATGTGTATTTCTTCCTGTAATATCTTTATGTCTTGTTCGTTCCTAATTTCTAAAAAGAGCTTCATGTCGTCGGCATAGATAAGAACATGTTTTTGAGAATGTATGATATGTCGTTTACGAATAAAATGAACAAAAGAGGGCCTAGGTGGGGATCCTTGAGGAACTCCTGATGTGACTTGAATGGGATTCGATTTCTTCCCTTTAAATCTAACTATTTGTTGACGGTTAGTTAAATATGATTCGAGCCATTTGAGAAGACCTGATTCAATTCCTAATTTTTTCAGTTTGAATAATAGCAAGGGTATGTCGATACGATCAAATGCCTTGCTAAAGTCCGTGTAAAGAGCTTCAGTGTAGTTTCCATTCTCCATTGCAATCAATGAGTAGTTAACGAATTCTAGTAAATTTGTATTAGTTGAACGTCCTTTGAAGAACCCATGCTGCATGTTAGTAATTCTGTTTTTGATTTGATTGAATAGTTTTTCGTTAACGATTGCTTCAAAGAGTTTAGGCATACATGACATAATGGCAATTCCATGGTAGTTACATATGTCAGATTTTTTGCCACTTTTAAAAATGGGTACCAGGTACGAGCTTTTCCATAAATTGGGGAAAATGCCAGATTCAAGCGACATGGTAAAAAGCCAAAACAGAGGAGCTGTGAGTTCCAACGCTAAGTTCTTCATAAATACGGGTGGGATCCCGTCAGGTCCAGAACCTTTGGAGGCATCTAGTTTGTTTAGAGCCTCCATAATATCTTGCACACTGACATGATAGACGCCAATGTCTGTGGTGAATTCTGGGAAGAAACCGAAATATTCGCGATCACGATCTTCTTCAGAAAATGTGGTATAGATGTCTTGAAAGAAGGTTGCGGAAAGATTGCAGATTTGTTCCGAGTTGACACCGACATTTTCTTTAAGTTTCGTTTTTGAAGGAAAGTTTTCCAATTTTAAATTATTTTTAACATGACTAAAGAAATTTTTTGGACAATATTTTATTTGAAGTTCGGTTTTTGAGTTATACTCTTCAAATGCTATATTAATGGATAGGTTTAGTTGATCGCAAATGTCCAAGTAGTTAAATAAGTTCCCTTCATTTCTGATTTTTTTATACTTTTTGTGGGCCTTTTGTTCACGATTTTTTAAATTTTTAATTTGCTCGTTATACCAAACTGGATATTTTGTGTTTCCTTGTCGCCTAATTTTTTTCAGTGGTACTTGTTCAACTATTATATCAAATAATTTTGTGTAAAAGACGTCTACTGAATTTTCGATACTTGCTTCATTTTCTAAACAACGTTTGCCAATCGTTACTGCTATCTGTACTGCTTAGTCATCGGGTCTTTTGTTATCATGTACAAATACAGAAAACTCAATTGCTGTATGAAACGCTTCATTTTTCCATAGTGGAGTTAATGATTCGGTGACACAGAAGTCTTCAAGAATGTTTGTGAATAATAAATCTAAATAACAGTTTTGCTGATTTCTAACATGACTAATTTGGTTAAGTCCTAAACTTGCAGTTTTGTCAAATATGGCCTGCAGAGTTTCGTTATCCCCAACGACTGGAAGTAGGATGCTTTCATGTTCAGTGTCTGGAAAGAAGTCAATGCTTCGTTGATTAAAGTCACCATAAATATGAACTTTTATCTCTGGGGGGAGCCTGGTTATAATGTCTTCGGCAATAAGAAAAAACTTTTCAAATGTATCTTTGCGGGCATTATTTAGGGGGTACAAGTACACAGAGGCAAATATATGTGTTTCACCTGCCAGATGGGTTTTAACCCACACATGCTCAAATTCTTTAAATTTCCTTGTAGTAATGATTTCTGCGTTAAATTTTGATATAATTGCTATTAAAACTCTCCCTCTTGACTTCTTTTCAGACATATGAATGTCTCGGTCAGCTCTAAACACATTGTAGCTGTTTCCGAAAACTACTTCACTTCTAACACTTTCGTCCCAACTAGTTTCTGTAGCCAAAATAATTGTACTGGAGCTACTTAAAACTTCCCAGGTAACCAATAAGCAAGCTGAATGCGTCTTAACGGCTACTTGATAAGCACTTAAGTCGTTTTAAATGCTATTTAAAAGTCGCTTTTGGCAAAATATACGGCTACATTACTGCTGTGCTATGAAAATGCTTTTTTACTACTGTTGTGCATTCAGAATGCTGCTTACTGGCAAGAAGTTTTTAAACAGTTTTTCAAATGCTGATTAACAACAGTTATGCATAACGAATGCCAGCATACTGCAAGAAGCATCCGGAATGCAAATTTTACGCTACTTTACTGCATACACTAATGCTTGTTGGTTACCTGGGTTTCTTTTGATTTCATTCATTTTCGATGCACTTTTCATTCTATTAAAATTTTGACAGTAAATTGAAATTTCTACTGACGACTCTACTTGAGGAGTCGAGATTACCTCTTTTTGTTGTCGTTCAAATGGCGTCGAATCTTGGCAAACTGCGGTGTCCTCGTCGTTTCCTTCTTCTAGGGAATGCGTCAATGTCGTCGAAAACACGAATGTTGAGAATGGCACGCCTTACACAAAACTGTTGACGAGCGCTCCGATGTTGGGTGCATTTGCAGCGTCGACCGTGGTAAATCATCCACTGGATAGGGATTCAATGTCGGTCCTCTTTGAAACTGAATTGTTGGCCTATAGTTCGTGGGGTCCTGAGAAATGATCCTTTGCAGCCGCAAGAAGCAATCTATCCGGTGGCAGGAAACTATTGTTGTAGGGACTACTCGTATGGTTTTTGTTATAGTGGGTACTGCCGGCCCTAAATGTGATTCTGCGATTGGTATTACTCGTATGGTTACTATTAACTGGCTTTCGTGAGTGGCGCGCCGCTGCGAGTTGCTCTTGATCAGGTCGAAGAAAATTTGTAGTGCTTTTGTTTTTTTCATTAACGTTATTATTATTATTTCGCCTTGATCTTTTTTTACGTCTTCTAGCCTTTTCGGCCTGTTTTTACTGGTTCAGGTTTTTTAATTTGCGTGCATCGTAATCGCTCCAGTCTGCTTTCCATACCTTCCTTGTACCCAAAAAGCGCCAACCAGAGTTATCGATATTTTTATCGTTATTTAATTCGGCTTCCAAACTGGGGCATGAATCAAGCAATGATGTAGCGTTTTGTATGATGAAAGCGCCTTAAGTTCGTCGAGGATATCAATAGTTAGCGCAGAATTTGTGAAGTTTTGACTGGTGGATATGTTCGCTGGCAGAGACTTAAGCTCGTCAAGAATATCAATCCCCAACGTCGGGTTTGACGTCATAGTAATACTAGCCGCTGTGTCCAGAGACAGTTGATTAAGCTGGCTTATTTCATCATTCATGGTGCGCAGTTCAGCTGATAGCTCTGACGTTACCGTTTTCAGCGTGCTATAGACATTATTTTTCGTTGTCGTCATTGCTGTATCGCATAGCGAGGCAATGTGATTTTTAATGGTAACAGTCAAACTGCTGTTTTTGTTTATTGCTATCAATTCCTGTTTTATTGTTGCAAGCAAAATTTCTAGGCCATCGATCGCTTCGTGAACTATGTTAGGTTCCTCCAGTTGAAACGCGAGCCGGTGCATTACTTCCGTATTGGCTTGCAGTTGTGATTCCAGAAGTTGTTGTTGTTCAATAAGCCCTTTGAACTCAATCTTGGCCTGCATCAATTCTTGACATGATTCACAGCACGGTAATAGATACGAGTTGATGTCCACCCTCTTGTCCTTCTTCCGCAGTGATCCCCTCGGAACAGTCACTCCAATGCAAGCGGCGTGGAATTTTCTTGGGCAACCTATACACGTCCACATAACTGTATCGGCGGAAGTGTTGAAAGTGCAAATTTCGCAACTCATTATGATTAATGTGCACACACGAAAAGCTGAATTAATAAAAAACTAAATGAAATATCGCGCATGGTACCTGGATCGAACGATAAACGCGTGCAAACTTGACGATTTCCTCATATAAAATCCTATACAAACTTTGAACGCAATGCGCAAACCCGGGAAGCAACCGACCGCTACCAAACTTCGCACATGCATTTGGGACCACAAAAGGAACTCAAAAAGTGCTGTGCTGAAAAATGTCATATTCGAGCCACTCTATTACCCACTACTCTGGTTCTTATTTGCCCGGCAGACCCTATTTAGCTGGGCGGCCTAGGTGCTTCTAACAAGACTTTCGGATATTCGTAACACACCAAATAACAAAAGAAAACAAATGAATAAACTAATTTTTACCGTGTTTATTTTTCACCGATCCCCTTCGCTACACATTACGCTGCGTCGTTCTCTTGTTGATTACTGCTTATAGACAGGCGGGCGGGTTTCTCCGTACGGCCGGGACAACAACGGTCTAGTCGGTCTGTTGGCTATTCCGGCAGCGGTCCTTATCAATTAGCCAGGGAGGCGAGCCAGGCTCTTTTGTTGAAACTTTCCTAGTGACAGTTTGTGACAGCCCATGGTAAAGACAAGACGTTCTCGATACGCTGTTCACCATCCACTATCACCATACCATACCTTTTATTCATTTCATCCAGTTCAATCTATTTTATTGATTTTGCAAGTTTTTTGATCATTTTCAATTTATTATTTATTAACCTGAAGTAAATTAATTTATTGATTTTATAAATTTGATTTTAATGAATTCTTCTACTCATTAGAAGAATTGATAACTTTTCATTTTTTTCACTTTTAATTTTTTTAATTCATTAAATTTATTTGTTTATTCGAGGTGTTCAAACTGTCTGGTATGGTGGGCAAATACACAAATTCTTGCAGCAACTCAAAGGTATAAGCAGTTTTAAGCTGAAATTTATTGATTTCATTAGTTTTAATTCAACGTTAATTAATTTACCTTACATTCAGTATTTATCTGTAGTGTCCACATACAATTCGTATTTGGATAGTTAAAATTAAATTGAGTACATATTATGGAATTTCTACGGTGTCGATTTGTCGGTGGTAAACTAATTAACCAAGTTAACCAAGAATATATGTTAGCAAGGCAACGCTTACCGTACAGTTAACAATAGAGAAATACGACCCAATCCGATCGTTGATCGCTCCCGGAATTACTAGGGCAGTATAGCCAGTTGGCCACTTGGTCACTCTGAGATGCACAAGGCCAATTCGGTACCGGAGAAATGGGTTTTTCAACTAAACTTCGTTCGCACGCCTAACACATCAACCTATTATCCTTATTCTTATTTTTCCCTTTGCTGGGTTTGAGCGATGACAGTTCTCGATGCCGGAGAGCCTCAGAAACTTCACCATCATTTACAGTGCTGCTAGTATGGCTGTTTACAACATTCCCCCTCCCGTGGAGATTCGGAGATACCGGCTGTTTCTTCTGATTATCGCTTATATCCAACACTGCTAGCTTCACCACCAGTCGTTTAATAACACCATTGATGGTATGCACCACAGCACTCCGAACCTGACCACCCATGCACGACCTCGACTACACGACCGCGCAACCATCCGTTTCACTTATTTTCGTCAACCACAATAACTAAATCTCCAGGTTCCAATGGCTTCACAGGCTCGTACCACTTCGTTCGTCTTGCTAACGTAGGTAGGTATTCACGTATCCAGCGTTTCCAAAACTTATCTACCAGACTCTGGGTCAGCTTCCAACTATCACGCAGAGTCACACCATCACCCATCAATGGTGTCTTCGGTTGCACTATACCAGTTGTCCCGTACAACAGAAAGTGATTGAAGTGCGCACTGTCACTGCGCAGCCCTCATGGATGGTTTCAATCTGCTGTGTCAATAGGTTGCTGGCTCCCCGGAAGCATGTGCCGTTGTCTGAGTAGAAGTCAGATGGAGATCCTCGGCGAGCAACGAATCTGCGAATCGCCATCACGCAGGATTGAGTGGAGAGGCTGTGTACTATTTCCATATGAACGGCCCTCGTTGTGAGGCACGTAAAGAGTGCGACCCAGCGCTTCACCAAACTTCGACCCTGCTTTACTTGGATTGGGCCGAAGTAGTCGACTCCGGTGTAACTAAAGGCCCGTATGTAGGGTGTCAAACGAACCTTCGGAAGTGGTGCCATCATTGGTGGTTTTGGTGTTGCTTTGCAAACCTTGCAGTGGAGACAGTTTCTGGCTACACGTTGTATTAGAGGACGTAGCTTTGGTATCCGAAATTTCTGACGAATCTCATTGAACACCGTCTCATGGTTCTGGTGTTTGAAACGTCGGTGGTAGTTGTCGACGAGAAGAGTTGTCATTTTGTGATCTTTCGGCAATAGAATCGGAAATTTTGATCCGAATAAAAAAACCTATTTTAATCCACCTAGCGGTGCAATTGTGCCTTTCTCAATCATGAATCACGAGAATGTGTGCGTTGTTTATATTCATTAAAAACTTTTAAATGCATATATTACATTTTATTATTATACATCACATGACAACCATATACAGGAAAATAAATCATTATTCGAGTTCTAAAATTTTGTAAAAGAAAAAACAGCCACGGTAATATTGAACTGAAAAAAGGTGCGAAATCGGCAAAGTCCTAAAAAGTCGATTTTCATAAATAAATTTTTTTCGAGATAACATAAACTCTCGACGTTTCATGCATTTTAAAGATGTTTGGCATCAAAAATACGAATTCGATTTCTGAAATTTTTTGAAAAAAATTAGAGTTCCGACTTATATGGGAATTTCATATGTGACCGAACGATTTAGTCTATATTTCCGGACCCATATAAGCGATCCGTGCGAAATTTTTTATACATCTATGGGGATGTTATAGCTATCATTTGGGACTAAGTTTGTGAAAATCGGCCCAACCATTTCGGGAAACTGATGTGAGTTCGTAAATTTTGAAAGATGGCCGCTTTTCCCGGGCACTTCCGGAACCGTCTATGGTGGTCAATGTATTCAACGAAAGTTTGTTTGGCCGTCGGTGACCTAGAACTGCAAAGTTAAGTTATTTGAGAGACATTTTAGCGAAATTTTTACCTTTTTTGCTTCCATCGGAGTATCGGTTTGAATCACAATTTGCTATGTGATCGCACGCCACAACCCGTAACTCCGGAACCGGAAGTCGGTTGGGGATAAAATTTAATAGCCATTTACGGGGACGCAATGCCTTTCATTTGAGGTCAAGTTTAGTCGAATCGGTCTAGCCATCTCCGAGAAACCGATGTGACTGTTAGTCTGAATTTGGATACTTCCGCCGGGGCTTCCGGAACCGATGATGGTGGCCAATGTGACCAAAGAGACTTTGAATGGCTGTTAATGACCTAGTACTACAAATCGAAGCAGTTGTGGTCACATTTTGGAAAAATTTTCACCTTTATACATTCATTGCAGAATTTCTTAAAATCGACATTTTCTGCGTGATCGTACTCATCACCCTGTAATTCCGGAACCGGAAGTCGGATCCATTAGAAATTCAATAGCAGCCTATGGGAACGTTGCACCTTTCATTTGGGACTAAGTTTGTAAAAATCGGTTCATCCATCTCTGAGAAAAGTGAGTGAGATTGTGTTCGCGTACACACACACAGACGCACATACACACACACATACATACACACACAGACATTTGCCGAACTCGACGAACTGAATCGAATGGTATATGTCACTCGGCCCTCCGGGCCTCCGTTAAAAAGTCGGTTTTCAGAGCAATTGCAATACCTTTCTATTGAGAAAGGCAAAAAGGTGCGAAATCGGCAAAGTCCCAAAAAGTCGATTTTTATAAAAAATTTTTTTTTCGAGATAACATAAAATCTCGACGTTTCATGCATTTTAAAGATGTTTGGCATCAAAAATACGAATTCGATTTCTGAAATTTCATGAGGTCCCCCCTTCGAAAAAAAAATTTTAGTTCCGGCTTATATGGGAATTTCATATGTGACCGGACGGTTTAGTCTATATTTCCGGAACCATATAAGCGATCCGTACGAAATTTTATAGACATCTATGGGGATATTATAGCTATCATTTGGGACTAAGTTTGTGAAAATTGGCCCAACCATTTCCGGGAAACTGATGTGAGTTCGTAAATTTTGAAAGATGGCCGCTTTTCCCGGGCACTTCCGGAACCGTCTATGGTGGTTAATGTAGTCAACGAAAGTTTGGTTGGCCGTCGGTGACCTAGAACAGCAAATTTAAGTTGTTTGAGAGACATTTTAGCGAAATTTTTACCTTTTTTGCTTTCATCGGAGTATCGGTTTGAATCACAATTTGCTATGTGATCGCACGCCACAACCTGTAACTCCGGAACCGGAAGTCGGATCGGGATGAAATTAAATAGCCATTTACGGGGACGCAATACCTTTCATTTGAGGTCAAGTTTAGTCGAATCGGTCTAGCCATCTCCGAGAAACCGATGTGAATGTTATTCTGAATTTAGATACTTCCGCCGGGGCTTCCGGAACCGATGATGGTGGCCAATGTGGCCAAATAGACTTTGAATGGATGTTAGTGACCTAATACTACAAATCGAAGCAGTTGTGGTCATATTTTGGAAAAATTTTCACCTTTATACATTCATTGCAGAATTTATTAAAATCGACATTTTCTGCGTGTTCGTACTTATCACCCTGTAATTCCGGAACCGGAAGTCGGATCCATTAGAAATTCAATAGCAGCCTATGGGAACGTTGCACCTTTCATTTGGGACTAAGTTTGTAAAAATCGGTTCATCCATCTCTGAGAAAAGTGAGTGAGATTGTGTTCGCGTACACACACACAGACGCACATACACACACACATACATACACACACATACATACACACACAGACATTTGCCGAACTCGACGAACTGAATCGAATGGTATATGTCACTCGGCCCTCCGGGCCTCCGTTAAAAAGTCGGTTTTCAGAGCAATTGCAATACCTTTCTATTGAGAAAGGCAAAACGGTGGGTGCTGCACCAATCCTGCTATTCATTCTTATCACCCTGCTCATCCATGTACGGTGACTGCACATACAGTGGACTACTTTTATCGATTCGCTTCATCTCCTGCTCTCGGTTCGCCTTGTTGAACTCGAGCACACAATACTCATCCGGAAAAGCATCATACTGCACCTGCCGCCACAGCAAGTTCTCTGCCTGTTGCAACTCCTCTCTAGTCAGTGGCCCTAACTGTTTTTCTTTTCGGAAAAGCTTCACTGCTCTCAGCAAATAAGCTGTCGCCCTTAGCATGCGAGACCAATTCGAGAACCTGTTCACGTCGATCAATTTTGACGGTATTTCTTGATGATGTTGAAACACAACACGTAATTCTTCGTCTGTCGTCCATTGCTTAGCTGGTTGTTCTGGCCATTCATTCTCTGTATGGTAGAGAAAGCTCTGACTAGTGTACCAGCGGCTTTGCGGGCTAAAACTGGGTCCGGCACCCCACTTCGTTGCATCATCAGCTACGTTCTGCTTAGATGGAACATAATACCATTCGTTTACGGTAGATACATTTAAAATTTCGCCGACTCGAAAACCGACGTACGGGTGATAGCGACGGCTATCCGATCGAATCCAGGATAGTACTGTTCTGGAATCTGTCCACACGAACCGCTTTTCGATGGGGATTTCTAATGCTGTGCAGATATTCTCCATTAATCGACAACCGATTAGTGACTTTAGCGGTGCTACTTTTGTCTTTGCAGCAACAAGGACACATCGCACCTTCTCCTCTTGGACGATCCGCAGATACGCAACACAAGCGTATGCCAATTCGCTCGCATCGACAAATACGTGAAGTTGTATTCCGCTGTGCAATTTACTACTTGCCTTGCCGAAAAAACATCGAGGAACCTCGACTTCGCCTAACCGTTTCAAAAGGTGCGTCCTGTTGTTCCACAAATCGTGTAGATCGTCAACAATCTTTTCATCCCAGTCCGTACCAGATCTCCAGATGTGCTGCATGAGAATTTTGCCATGGACTATAAAGTGGGCAATGAATCCGTTAGGGTCAAACAGCGATATAACGAGCCTCAATACTTGTCGTTTCGTAGGTGCAACTCCTTCCACCAACGGCTTCCCAAGATCATCATTCAAGGGGGTGTCGAAAGTGAAAACGTCTCCAACAGGTTTCCACACCATTCCTAGGATGCGCTCCACATCCGCGATTTTATCCAAATTCATCGATTTGTCATGAACGTTCTTAGTCTCACCTAGACGTAACAATACCTCAGAAGAAATGGACGAGAACTTTCGAAAGTCAAATCCTCCTTGAGCATGCACGTACTTCACTTCTTTCACTTGTTGAACCGCTTCGTCAATCGTGTCTACGCTGTCCAGGTAGTCATCAACGTAGTGGGCCTTGATAATCGCTTCGGTAGCCCTTGAGAATTGTAAAGCGAAGTCTTGTGCATTTGTGTTCTTAACGTATTGTGCGGAACATGGGGAGCACGTTGCACCAAACGTTGCTACGTCCATAACGAAGACCTGCGGTGACTGTTCAGGTTGCTCTCGATAAAGGAACCGTTGCGACTGCTTATCCTTCGAGATGATCCGGATTTGGTGGAACATTTCTCGAATGTCTCCACATATTGCGACTGGTTTCTGACGGAATCGCAGTAATACTGTAAATAGTGACGTCAACATATTTGGCCCTTTCAGGAGCATATCATTGAACGAAACACCATTCACTCGCGCGGCTGCATCCCAAATCAGACGGATTTTCTCCGGTTTCTTCGAGTTTCTCACTATCCCAAGTGGCAGGTACCACACGCGATCAGTATTCGAAGATTCCACCTCCTCTTGTGTAATCCGGTGGGCGTACCCTTTCGACTCGTATTCTGCTATCAGGGCATTTACACGCTCTCGAAGACCTGGTTCCTTTGAGAGTCGCTTCTCCAACGATTGCATTCTGCGGAGCGCAAGAGGATAGCTGTTAGGGAATAGTGGCCGCTCATACTTCCACAGAAGACCTGTTTCAAATCCACCGTCAACTCTTCGCATAGTGCTCTCCAGGATCTTGCGAGCTCGTTTGTCATCCTACGACTCTAGTGGTGTAGCCACTGCTGCCTCCTCTATGCAGTAATACTGTTTCATGAGGTTGTGCAGTTCCCGGTTTCCGATCTCCTCCGAGTGAACGTGCAACCGTGTAACAGAACTGCTACCGCCGGTCTGTTTACCGTACACGCACCAACCTAGTCGCGTCTTGGCAGCAACTGGTTCGTTAATTTGGCCTTCTCGTACCTTTAGTGTAGTGAGCAATTGTGCGTGTTCGATACCTATAATTATTCTCGGTACTGCGTCAGAGTAGCTATTCAGCGGCAAACCCCTAAGATGTGGATAAGTCTTTTGAATCTCGGAGTACTGGAAGGACTGACCTTGAAGCTTCAGCCTCCGTACAGTACGCACATTATTCAACTGGAATTTACTCTTAAGACCAGTTCCTGAAATAGCCACCGAAATTCGCTGCGAACCTCTCTCTTCGCGGGATATATTACCAGTCCAAGCGAGGCAGAGAGATTGCTTGGGGCCGTCGATGCCCAGCTCTTCTGCAAGACCGGCTTCCATCAATGTAGATTCACATCCGTCATCGAGAAACGCGAACGTGCCTACCTTCCTTCCATTTCCTTCGAGCGTGACAGGCAGATAACGAAATAGGGACAGGTTTGACCCACAGTGATGGTTCTGGCGCGCGACATTTTCGCTGGACGTTTGGTGATCAACGGCCGACCCCGTCACTGCTCGAGTATGTAATAGAACATGATGACGAAAACGGCAGCCATCTATTCCGCATTCTTTGCCTGAACGACACGGCCACTTACGATGCGGAATCAAACACGTCCTGCAGAGTCCCTTCGACCGTATGGCCTTCCATCTCCCGTCGAGATCTAAAGCCCTGAACTGGGGGCATCGCGATGCTTCATGACCGTCTTCCGAACAATAAGCGCATAATCTCCTCGTAGCTTCTAATTCGCTCGAATGTGACGGTTTATTCGCTATCGTAGTTACTGCTGTTTGGCCACTCTCTCGGCGTGAATGTACAACTTCTGTTGCTCTCGTCCGGCATTGGCCGACTTGGTTTGCTGTACAGAAGTACCTCCAGGTATCGTTACGTCTGACGCTGTCTTTACCAGCTCCGACATGAAATCACCAAACGTCGCCAAGTTGACGTTCGCATTTGTTCGCTTGTACCAGGACCACTGCATTCGCATCTGTGGTGGAAGTTTCTCCACCAACTCGTGCACCAGCATCGGATTGCGTAAGTGTTCCACCAGATTTGCAACGTACATGTGATCGACGAGATTGCGTACGGCCAATCCGTAGGAGATAATCGATTGCAAGTTCTCCGCTTTTGGTGGTGGAACGCTTCGTAACTTCTGCAATAGGGAGTGTATCAAGATTTCCGGTCTTCCGTACAGCATTTGTAGTGTCTCCATCACGTGTGGCACCGACTGAGGCAACAATAGACGGCTCTTCACAGACTCAAACGCGTGACCCTTCAAGCAGCGCTGCAATCTGGCCAGATTTTCCGCGTCCGAATACCCACAGGCAACGGTTGAGTTGTAAAACGAACTGGAAAACATCGGCCATTCTTGTGGGTCCCCGGAGAATGTCGGCAACTCACGTGCCATCACATGTCGTGCGGCTATTTGTACACCAGAAGGCGCCTGTTCATTAGGGTGTCCCAAAATGACATCATGTTAAAAAAGTCATCGGGCTCACTTCTTAAATGAAAGGTTAGGGTATTAGGACCACTTTTTTCTTCGGAGTGAGTTTGCTAAAACGCTTCCTACTGGTGGCGACTTTTGATTTTTTGAAAAATGGGCCGATTTTGGATAAAATTTCAAATTTATGCCTGTTGAAGCGGTCCTGCACTGTCTTAGATATTTATTCAGCATTTTTTATTTTTTTGGAGATCCAAACGGAGAAGTTTGGTTAGTTAGTTTGTACAAATTTTGAATTATAAGAGCGTCAGAGCCATTAAAACTTAGTAAAAAGTGAAAATTTTGGCGTTTTTCAGTATTTTTTCTTCAAAACTGGGTATCTACAAAATTTTAAAAGAACAGAAAACACTTTATATAGTTGAGCTGAATTCAGGGGCGTAATTTTGCTGAAGAAAGTGTATAGCTACGGCCAATGGGGTATAAGTTATTTACGTTTTTGTTAAATAGCCTTTTGACATTTTATGATATTCATAAAAAATAACACTGTTCTGCAAAATAAAACAACTTAAGTGGTCTTAGTCCGCATATTATTTTTCAGAAAATAGAAGGAAAATGCTCAAAAATGGCGTTTTTCGCTTGTCTCTCGTACATCAGAATCGGTTTTTATGAGCATTTGACGATTTTTTTATAAAATATTTTCTATACGAATAGCCACCTAGCGGGTTTGAAAATAACTAAAATTAAACAAATATGTCGTTAATGGCAAGTTATGGCGTATATTTGAAGGCTGAATTGATTAACGTACTTACATTTTGTCTTATTTTCATGTTAGGAACTTTGAAGTGGAGAAAAATGCAGAAGAGTGAGGTGAGTGTTGAAAAACTGATATTTACTGTTTAGATCACATAATTCCGAAATAGTCAAATTTGGGGCAAATATTCTCTAAAAAGTTTTACAACAGAATAGAGCGCATCTTCTGACACAATCGTTTTGTTGAAGATGCCTCCTAAAAGCGTTTATGGAGAATTAACTCTTCAAAAAATAATTAGAGACTTGGCGTCATTAGCAAAGTTATTATTTTTATAATTTAAGTTACAAAAAAATCATCAGATGCTCATTAAACCTCGTCCTGACATACTAAAGACGAACAGAAAACGTCATTTTCATAATTTTCTTTCTATTTTTCGAAAAACAATGTGTGGTCAAAGCACATTTGAACTGATCTACTTTTTGGAACAGCATTATTTTTGATAAATTGCTAAAAATGTCAAAGGTCAAAAACTTAAATAACTCATACCCCATTAGCCATAGCTATACACTTTCTTCAGCAAAATTACGCCCCTGAATTCGGCTCAACTATATATAGTGTTTTCTGTGCTTTTAAAATTTTGTAGATACCCAGTTTTGAAGAAAAAATACTGAAAAGCACCAAAAATTTCACTTTTTACAAAGTTTTAATGGCTCTGCCGCTCTTATAATTCCAAATTTGTACAAACTAACTAACCAAACTTCTCCGTTTGGATCTCCAGAAAAATAAAAAATGCTGAAAAAAATCTAAGACAGTTCAGGACCACTTCAACAGGCATAAATTTGAAATTTTATCCAAAATCGTCCCATTTTTTCAAAAAATCAAAAGTCGCCACCAGTAGGAAGCGTTTTAGCAAACTCACTCCGAAGAAGAAAGTGGTCCTAATACCCTAACCTTTCATTTAAGAAGTGAGCCCGATGACTTTTTTAACATGATGTCATTTTGGGACACCCTAACTGTTCATATAACCGAGGCTGGTCAGATCCACCCACATGCTGCTGTTCCGAGTCGTTAGTTGACATACCCACTTGGTTCAAAACATTGGTGATTCGGGGAGCAGGTTGTTCATAAACTCCTGCCGAAGTCACTGGAACGGATATGGATGGTACTAGTGAGACAATCGTACGTTGATTCCCCTGACTCGGGCAACCCACGCCCGGTGTCGGTTGAGTATTCGTTGTAAGTATACTTGGTACATATCCGGAAGAAGGAGCTGATACATATTGTAGAGCGGATGTATTGACTGGTTGTATCTGTGCCGCGGAATTGCTTTCGTATCTAGACGCCAACGGAATTTGAGAATCGGTAGTAATATCAAAGGCAACATACTGGTATAGTTGCTGATACTTGACGGGGGTACCACTAGGGGAACACCAAAGCTCCAGGGAGGAATATTCGTTTGCGAGACTTTCGTTGCATTTGAAAGTATTTCACATTTCGTCGGAATTGCGGACGATGAACTAATGGTTACTCTGGGATAATACCCATCCCAATTTGCATACGACAAACTAGTTGCCGTTTGAAGTGACATATTGGGTAAAGAAACCGATGTATGAGGATTAACTATTGTTGAACCTATCGATGTGTTTGGTGTTGATGTCGATTTAGGAATGATAATGTGTTCGCACCCTTCTTGCTGAGGAGAGCGACGGTACCAGACTGCAGACCCGACGTCGAAGGAATCTCAGCTACTATTGTTCCGGATGCAGGAATAATGAATGGCTGAGCTACTCTTTCAGTTGGCTGTGGCTTCTCAGCTGCTGGTAAATCTCCACCACCGAGCCACGACTGCGGCTTGCTCTACTGCTAATCACACTTCTAATGCTTCCGGTTCCATCTTCCATAGACTGCAGCAGTTCATGTTTCTGCTTAAGCAGCATAGCATCTTCCTCCGCTCTCCTTTTCTGTACTTCTTCTGCCTTCCTGCGCAATTCATCTTCCTCTGCTCGATTCCTCTTCAGCAAAGCTTGTTCCTCTTCAAACAGCTTCAGAGCCAACTCAACCCGCCGGGCATTGATACTGCTTGACGTCTTCGTGCTTTTCCGAGTAGCATTGCTGGCCACTTCCGTCACCTCATCGTGAAGGCATTGCTCACAGCGCCAACTTTTGTTTGGATCCGGGATCTCGTCCGTCACACCAGCACATACGACATGAAACCAGATGTCGCACATATCGCATCCAACCATTCGGCTCACAAGGCCATCGGAGTGGCATTTTCCACACGCTCGGGTAGAATTCATATTACTGCTTACTTCGCAGAACTTCCTACTGCTCACTATGCAGTGGCAGATTCAGCAATGAATCTTAAAGTTTGTTCAAACTGTCTGGTATGGTGGGCAAATAAACAAATTCTTGCAGCAACTCAAAGGTATAAGCAGCTTTAAGCTGAAATTTATTGATTTCATTAGTTTTAATTCAACGTTAATTAATTTACCTTATATTCAGTATTTATCTGTAGTGTCCACATACAATTCGTATTTGGATAGTTTGAGGACTCTTCCTGAGCCGTGTGAAGATGAACCACCCAAATATTTCACTTAAAGTGCTAAGTCACAACTGCGTGTTTCAATCCTAATTCTAGAAGGTTTTAGGACAGACTCGACCTTCAGATCTTGGCCCGGACCTATTAAATTGAGTACATATTATGGAATTTCTACGGTGTCGATTTGTCGGTGGTAAACTAATTAACCAAGTTAACCAAGAGTATATGTTAGCAAGGCAACGCTTACCGTACAGTTAACAATAGAGAAATACGATCCAATCCGATCGTTGATCGCTCCCGGAATTACTAGGGCAGTATAGCCAGTTGGCCACTTGGTCACTCTGAGATGCACAAGGCCAATTCGGTACCGGAGAAATGGGTTTTTTAACTAAACTTCGTTCGCACACCTAACACATCAACCTATTATCCTTATTCTTATTTTTCCCTTTGCTGGGTTTGAGCGATGACAGTTCTCGATGCCGGGGAGCCTCAGAAACTTCACCATCATTTACAGTGCTGCTAGTATGGCTGTTTTCAACACGAGGTTTTATTCGTGCATAAGTAAAAGCTGCGTTCTGCATACCTCAAGTTAGGTTATTACATCACATGAGTTCTGCAAACTAATGAAATGCCTCATCTCACTGATAGCTGGATTAAGTCGTTTTTTAAAGATATAGAATTTGTACCCTAATGTTGATCTGTTTTAAATTAGAAGCAAATGCCAAAATAAGAAAAAAAAATACGGATTGTATAATAAATGTACGAGTAAAGCTTGGCGTGAAGTAGCCAAATTTTTAAATAAAATTGATTTAATCAAAACTACAAGCAAAAATTAAGAGCGCATATAATTGCATTACATTGCCAGATAATTATTACATAATCTAAATGCTCTTATCTGATAATTTGATTAGTATATTACATTTTTCCTGGAGAATTTAAGTTACAATGATTTCTGCGTATATTTTATGTTTGAGTTTCATCGCCTTGCTACAGTTACTTACAAGCGTTTTTTCAAACCTATATTTAATTTTTATATTTGTGTTGAACTGCCGAATAAAACTATGTTCTGCTTTTATTTAAATAGCCTTTAATTTGAACTATAAGCTCAAATAAGATTTTAAAGAATTTTGCCCCCGATGACGGAAATGTTTCTTGCATTGGCTTGCTAAGTCAAAGCAGGCTTCGATTTCACTATTTCTCATCGGTTTAACGGAACTTCTTGCGGGACATCACGCTTGACTGGGAGTTTTGCTCAGGATCACAAACTGTATCTCCGTTTTAGAGCTAGCGTCAATCCTGTGCCTAGTCCTTGCACTAAGCTCCTGTCGAATTCTGATAAGACGAACTCGACACGCAAATTCCACAACTAATTTAAAACTATTCCTCTGTGCACCCTTTGAATTACCTCATTAGATGTAGAGCCGCTCCAAAGTCCTCAATTGTTTGTGATTCACTCAAAGTTATGGCAACTTTCTCAACCCCTCCCAATGGAGCCAGCGCATCACGAGCTTTACTGCCAAATAATTTTTCTAAGTAGTTCGGTCCATGGGATGCTAATAAACTTTGTAGAAAAGATGCAGTCTCTTCCACAGGTGGTCGTTTCGCTGCGGAATAGAAAAATGTAAAACATTTGTAATGCATTTGTGTTCTCCAAAAAGTGTCTACCTGCAGTGCAAAGTCTCATATCTTCGTCATATCCATCTGAACAATCAGGGGCCCCGTCGCATAGATATTGAATGGAAATGCAATTACCGTCTCCAGGACATCTAAATGGTTCATAAGGATGGCAAGCCTCTGCAGAATATAAAAAAGAACTTTTTATAGTAGAGCCAAACAATTACTTACGCTGAGAATATATTTTTTTTCATTGCATTCAAGTCGTCGTTACAGTTCGGTCGCGTTTCCATTTGCGCCGTTTAAAGTTTAACCGTGTGTGTTTTAATTTGTATTGTTTTCATTTATCATTGCTGCGTAAGTAAAACATGCCGTGCGCGATTAATAATTGTACAGTGAGTGACGACAAACATGTGTGGTACTGCAATGGATCATGCGGGAAAAAATTCCACGCTGCATGCGTTGGTGCTCAGAGGAATCATGAGCAAAGAATACTAACATACATGCTGCCAATATGCTACGAGTGCCAGAAGCGTCTCGTGATGGAGTTAAATTTCGATAAACTGTACAGACAACAACAAGAAGCCATCAACCTCAACAAGCTAGTTATGGAGTCGAATCACAAACTCACATCCACGTTTAGCAACTTCAATGTCCGTGATGGATTTGAATGTATCGAAATGCTCTTAAACGAGTTGAAAGGCGAAATTAAAACAACTGCAGCTAATCATAATAACGCGGTTGCACACATAGCCAAAACCTCGGAGTTGTGGAATGAGCTGGCTGCTTCCAACAAAACTGGCAAAACTGATGTCGTTGCCACAAAAAATCACTTAACATCATTATTCGACATATCGATGAAAGCTACGAAAAACAACATCGCAGCCTATGTCAATGAACTGACCACCGATATGACACGCGAGTTGAAACAAATTTGTTCAGAAATTGAAAAGGTCAGCAGCGTGATAACTGACATGGCTAACAACTGTTCGGCTCAGAATATGAGTTATGTAAACCCAATATTCACGGATGATATTATCGATGAGTTAAAGCAAATTTCTAGTGCAGTAAACTCACTGGAACAAAAGACTGCTGCTTCACCCGCAACAGATTCCTCCCCTAGTTTAGAGGCTGAGATGTCTGTCGAGGCAGCCAGTAACTCAGGCTGGCGTTTCCTTGGCAACTCTAAGGTATGGAAGGCTGATTGGTCCGAATACGACGCACGTAAATTGCGTCGTCTCAATCAACAAAAAGCGGCGGAGAAAGCAAGAATAAAGAAGAAACGGAATAAACAGAGGCCCGCTAATGCACTTGACACCACCCGTAACAGTAATAATAATACTAAGCGTCGCAAGAATCACGGTTACAAACACCACACAATTTTCGACAAAAATAACGGATGTAATTACAACCACAGCAGATTTGCGTACCACGATAACAAACGCCGCGACATCGACAATCTTCCGTTGGATAGAGAGCTACTGGCTGAGGCAAAGAAACGTTTTTCGAGGCCACCTTCAACTTCGTTCAGACCTACCATTGCATTCCAGAGAGGCGATGTTTTAAACCCGTGCCCTACCGATCAACCTAGCACCTCACATCGAACAGCTGCTGCCACACCTATGTACCCCTCCGGAATTGGCGCCTGTCAGTGTTTTTGCCGCTATCGACGCGCTCATTAGAGCAAGATAATAATGAATTGACAAATCATATTGCGATTCAAGATTTAGAAGAGGTAGAGCTAGGTCTAATTAATTCCCATAAAACTAATACTTCTCCAAGAGAATCTCAGTCAAGAACAGAAATCTTGGTCTATTGCCAAAACTTTAACCGCATGAAAAGTGCAGCTAAGATGAATGTGATTCAAAACAAAATATTAGGTTGTCATTATTCCGTAATTTTAGCAACTGAGACTAGTTGGGACGAAACAGTGAGAAGTGAAGAAGTTTTCGGGAGCAATTACAATGTATTTAGGGATGACCGTGATTGTCATGTATCTGGTAAGAAGTCAGGAGGGGGCGCTTTGATTGCGATTTCAGCAAAACTAAATGCAGAAGTTATCAAAACTATAAAATCAAAAGAATTCGAGCATGTGTGGGTGAAAGTACATGTTAAAGACGAAACTCACGTTTTCGCTTCGGTGTATTTTCCTCCAAATTTTGCTCGAAAAACGACTTACGAAAAGTTTTATCATGCTGCTGAATGCATTATTAATAGTCTTTCCCCGCACGTAAAAGTTCACATATATGGCGATTTCAATCAACGCGGTATTGATTTCATACCAGATGCTGATAATGAGAGCATCCTACTTCCTGTTGTAGGGGAAAATGAAACTTTGCAGTTCATTTGCGATAAATCTGCCAGTTTAGGACTTAATCAAATAAATCACATAAGAAATCAGCGACATTGCTATTTAGATTTATTAATGACGAATATAGACGAAGACTTCTGTGTAACGGAATCACTTACTCCCTTATGGAAGAATGAAGCTTATCATACAGCCATTGAGTTTTCTATATTCTTGCATGTTAACGACAGACCTGGTGATAGTGAATTTGAGGAGGTATTTGATTACGAGTCCGCTAACTATGAAAGCTTGAGGCAAAAAATTAATGCAATAAACTGGCAAATGATTTTAAGAAATGAAGAAAATGTTGAAGCTGCCGTAGACATCTTCTACAAAATATTATTTGAAGTCATTCACGAAGATATACCATTGAAAAGAAGAAGGCGTCACTATAACTCAAAACATCCCATCTGGTTTAATAGAGAAATCAAAAATTTAAAAAATCGTAAGCAGAAAGCACACAAAATCTACAAAAAATACAACAGCGAAGATAACTTAACAAACTATTTAAATCTATGCGATCAATTGAACCTTGCCATTGATATCGCGTTTGAAGAGTACAATGCAAGAACAGAACGCAATATAAAAACTTGCCCAAAAAACTTCTTTAATTACGTAAAAACTAAAATAAAATCGGATTATTTCCCAACAGAAATGCATCTTGATGGAAAGGTAGGCGATAACTCAGAGGAAATCTGCAATCTTTTTGCAACATTCTTCCAGGAAGTTTACACTACATTTTCAGAGAAGGATCGAGAGCGTGAATACTTTTCATTCCTCCCAGAACTTTCAAGAGATATTAACATTAAACAGATAAAAGTACATACAATCATGGATGCCTTAAAAAACTTGGATAGCTCTAAAAGCCCTGGACCTGATGGCGTTCCACCGGTGTTTTTAAAAACTTTGTCAATAGAACTAACCGCTCCTTTATTTTGGCTTTTTAACATGTCTCTAGAATCAGGTTGTTTTCCTAAAACATGGAAAAGCTCTTTCCTAGTTCCAATTTTTAAAAATGGTAAAAAATCCGATGTGCGTAACTATCGTGGAATAGCTATCATCTCGTGCATTCCCAAGATTTTCGAGGCGATTGTTAATGAAAATTTATTCCACCAAATCAAGAACAGAATTACCCATGTGCAACATGGTTTTTTTCAAAGGGCGTTCTACAAGTACAAATCTACTCGAATTCATTAACTACACATTAACAGCAATGGATAACGGAAACTACGTTGAAGCTCTTTATACAGATTTTAGCAAAGCATTTGATCGCATCGACATACCCATGCTACTTTTTAAATTAGAAAAAATGGGGTTTGAGCCAGGACTTCTTACATGGGTACAATCATATCTTACAAATCGTGAACAAGCTGTTAGATTTAAAGGGATAAAATCAATCCCAATTCAAGTTACATCAGGAGTCCCTCAAGGGTCTCATTTGGGCCCGCTATTCTTTATTTTATTTGTTAACGACATTTCCTTCATTCTAAAAAATGTAAAAGTTCTTATATATGCTGATGATATGAAACTATTTCTAGAAATAAGAAATGGTGAAGACTTTCAGACATTTCAAAACGAAGTAAATATATTTTATACATGGTGTAATAAAAGCCTGCTGAAACTGAATGTAAAAAAATGTAATTCCATAACATTGAGTAGAAAGAATAATATACAGAACAATAGAATCTTATTGGGAAATCAACAAGTAGAAAAGTGTGACAGAATAAGAGACCTAGGAGTTATTATAGATTCCAAAATAACATTCATAGATCATTATAACACAATAATTAACAAAGCAAACAGCACACTAGGTTTTATTAAACGCTTCAGCTATAATTTCCAAGATCCCTACACAATAAAAACATTATATGTAGCCTATGTGCGTTCAACACTAGAATATTGTAGTATAGTTTGGTCGCCTTTTTCAGCAACGCATGCAAACCGGATAGAATCAGTACAAAAGCAGTTTTTGATGTTCGCTCTTCGTAAACTAGGTTGGACTGGACTACATTTGCCATCTTATGAAGCACGGTGCATGCTAATTGACATACAAACCTTGAAAGATCGTCGTGAATTTTCTATGGTATCATTTGTAAACGACATTGTATCACATCGTATTGATTCAATCGAACTTTTATCGAAACTAAATTTTTATGCTCCTTCTCGACAACTACGTAACCGCAGCATCTTTTGTACAATTCGCCATCGCACTAATTATGCCAAGTTTGGCCCGTTAAACCAAATGATGAATATTTACAACAAACATTGCGAAAGCATTGACTTCACTATGTCGAAAACAAAACTTAAGCAGCAGTTTAAAGTAAACCAAAATTTTAACTAGTGTTAAGTTAGTTTAATAATTATTGTAAGAAACCGGTCTACATCTGATTGACGACTTGAAATAAATAAATAAATAAATAAATAAATCTGCTACGAATAGGTTTCGCACATATACAAGTATATACAAATTTTTGTACATATTATGAATAATTCGTAGTTCTATGGAAGCGCTTTTTTATTGCGAGTTTTTCGTAAAAACAACGAAACGACTTTCGTGGGCTTATTATGAATCGATTTGTCAAACGAATTGTTCTATAAAATATGCGAAAGTGTTTTTAACATTAACAAGCATATTCCGTAGGAGTTCGTGAAAACGGTGCATAGAAAAAGTGGGTGGTGTTAGTGAGCGCCCGAAGTTGTATGCGGTAAAAGAGTCGCTCGCGTGTGCATACGGCAGGCCTGGCAGATAAAATATGTTTGGGACCACTTGAGGGCGTATGTGGTTCGGAATTCCACAGATCTCGTCTTTCATGGATGTGTCGAAGAAAACAGTAGATTCAGAAGTATTTATGAAATGGACACGGTTTGGATTGTAAGAAGAAGGATTAATATTCTGCGCCATGTAGTCAAAGTACAGGGACATGAAACGGGTCTGAGAATTGAGCTCAACAAGCCTTTCGAAATTTTCAATCACAACCGGGTTCAAGACATCGCATCGAATGAGCAATCGTTATGAGAGCTCCCAAAATCGATTTTTCAGCGGGAGAACGCCCGACAGGACTTCGAGACTCGTCGTATGGGTCGACTGCATGCACCCTAAGGCGATACGCAAACAACGATACTGAATTCTTTCGAGTTTGATAAAATGTATGTTCACGACGGAGCGAAAGCAGAAGCATCCGTATTCCATTACTGACAGTATCGTTGTTTGATACAACCTAATTAGGTCTCCTGGGTGGGCACCCCACCACGTTCCGGTTATTGTACGAAGAAAGTTGATCCATTTTTGTTTCAGATACCTAATGTGGCATCCCCAAGTACCTTTCAAGTCGAACCAGACCCCTAGATATTTTACTATGAAACCTGAGCTATAGTTTGACCCATTAGTAGAAGCTGTAATTGTGCTGGTTCACGCTTCCTAGAAAACACAACTAGCTCAGTTTTCTCCGTGGAGAATTCGATACCCAGCTTAATAGCCCAAGCAGACAAATTGTCCAAGGTATTCTGTAATGGTCCATGTAGATCGACAGCTTTGGGTCCGTTACAGAAACCACGCCATCGTCTGTAAGTTGCCTTAACGTGCAGGAATTGTCAAGACATTCATCAATATCGTTGACATAGAAATTGTATAACAGAGGGCTTAAACATGAGTTAATACTTTCCCTCTAGGGAAGCTGAAAAAATATATTTTTTTCGGAGCTGAAGGCTCCTTCTTGGTTAACTTTTATTCTCGAACTGAATTACAATTTTGACTTAGGGCTATTTATAAGATATAAAATATTGTTGATTCTAAGACTATCTTAGGGCTATGTGTGTTTAGTCTATCTGTGACTGATCGGGATTGTTTATGTTGCAAATCTATTCTGCTAATTCTGCGTTTGGTTCGGCCATCTATGGGAGCTGTCCATCAATGTCAGCTTCTTTCTCCGAACAGCCTAGATAAGCCGTGTGGTGTCGGTAGTGGTTGTTTCAACCGGCTAAGAATTACACTACGGACTGCCTGTTCCGATGGTAACACCAAACAGGGAACCCCAATTCCATAGTGTCATGCGACCCGTGCTATGGGTAAAATTGTTGAGGGGGTTTAAAATATTCTCAATGGCGAACGGAGCCTGGGAAAAGCCGGGCGAACTCCCCAGTAACTGGCTGTGGTCCACTAGGAGGTTGATAACTCTATTATCGTTCTCCGGACAAAACCAGCCTAGAGGCCGCGTGGCATCCGGCGGGTTGAAGTATGTCAGTTATGGAAATAACTGTCAAATTCATTCCCAAAGGTGGCCGCGTCACTTATGAGGAGGCAAAGAGCTTTAGACCGATCAGTCTGACCTCCTTCCTTCTCAAATCAGTGGAACGTTTAATCGACCACTACATTCGGGATGGTAGCTTGGGCGAGCACCCGCTGCATGCAATGCAACATGCATATCAGCGGGGGAAGTCTACTACCACCCTGTTACACAATGTTGTCTACAATATTGAAAAAGCTTTTTCACAAAAGCATTCAAGTTAAGGAATGTTTCTCGATATTGAAGGTGATTTTGACAAGGTGTCTTTCGAATAAATTTTGGAAGCAGCACAAGATCATGGAGTACCTTCATATATCACGAACTGGATACACGCAATGCTTAGAAACCGACATCTGTGCTCATCGTTAAGACAAGTAGAGATGAGGAAACTAAGTGTCTGCGGATGTCCTCAAGGTGGTGTGCTGTCACCACTTCTATGGAACCTTGTCGCCGATAGCTTGTTGAGAAAACTAAATGAGCTTGGGTTTCCGACGTATGGTTTCGCCGATGATTATCATATAATGATCACCGGTATTTGCATTAACACACTTTTTGATTTGATGCAACAAGCCTAATGTGTTGTTGAGCGGTGGTGTCTTCATGTTGGACCATCAGTCAATCCAAATAAAACCTCAATGGTGCTTTTCACGCAACGAAGGATTACAACCGGAGCTCGTCCATTGCAGTTTTTTTGACTCTGAAATTATTGTCGAAGATCAAGTTAAGTACGTTGGGGTAATTCTCGACTCAAAACTTAATTGGACAGCTCACATCGATTTCAGGATCAAGAAAGCTTGCATGGCCTTTGGCCAATGTAGACGGGCTTTCGGCAAATCTTGGGGACTCAAACCCAAGTACATTTTGTGGATCTACACAATTGTTAGACCAATACTGGCATACGGGTGCCTTGTTTGGTGGCAGAAGGGAGAAGTCATGACAATCCAATCAAAGTTAAACCATCTTCAGAGAATGGTCTTGATGGCGATGACTGGTGCGTTCTCGACAACACCTACTGCTGCTCTCGAGGCACTCTTGAACATAAAACCACTACATGTGTTTCTGAAACAAGAAGCACTTTCTTATGCATACCGTCTTAAGGTTACTGGGCTCTGGAACAGTAACCCAATAGATCGTGTAACTAGCCACACAAGACTGTGATCCCAAATGGTTACTTGGGATGAATATACACTTGCTCCCAGTGACCTTACACACACATGTAGTTTTCCTTCTTAAACTTTCAATGTGAGAATTCCTCTTCGTGAGGAATGGCTGTCTGGCTGGATGGAGCGACAACTTCAAGAATACGTAGTTCGTTATACGGACGGTTCTTTGTTGGAGGGCCGAGCCGGTGCTGGTGTCTATTGTCATGAGATGAGATTAAACCAATCTCATTCGCTTTGTAGATACTGTACCGTATTCCAAGCAGAAATATTTGCGATTCTGTGTGGCGTACAATCCGCACTTCAACAGGGAATTTGCGGTAAAAGAATCTATTTTTGCTCTGACAGTCAGGCTGCCCTGAAAGCACTCAGTTCGGCAGATTCGAGATCGAAATTAGTAATCGCATGTCGAACTCAAATCGAAGAACTTAGCATTTCAAATGCTATCTACTTTCTATGGGTACCCGGTCATTCCGGTATTACTGGAAATGAATGGGCGGACGAATTGGCTAGAGCTGGCGCTGCGACTGATTTCGTTGGTCCAGAACCAGTTCTATCACTGTCAATAAGTTGGATAAAGCACAAGATTCGCTCTTGGGCTGCATTCGAACATGCCAACCATTGGCGTAGCTTGCAAACTTGCGTTCAAACAAAGGCTTTTCTGCCGGATGTGAGTTGCATTGCAGTATTCTGGTCAGGGAACTGACTGGACATTGCGAACTCAATTATCACATGGCTACTATTCAGCGCGCTGAGTATTATTCATGTGATCTTTGTGAATCCGATTACGGAACATCATATCATTTGATATGCAATTGCCCTGTGTTAATGCAATTGCGCATCCGGATTTTTGGTTCTCCATACATAGATGAACCTATGTACAGAGAGCTGAAATTTAAGGATATGCTTTTGTTCCTAACCCAGTGTGGTAAAGAGCTATAGTTTTTTAGCCGTATTTGAATGACAATATCTCTTCGGGGGTGTTGTCGTTCTGTTATCTCAATATCCCCTCGGGGGTGTTGATATATCCGCTCACTGTTTGAGTAGAGGTTCTAAATCCCTCCGGGGGTTGGAAGTTTTATTCCTGCTGTTGTAGCACCTGCAGATCGTTCAGCATCACTCCGGGGGTGCAGAATGCTCTGTTTTAATTGTTCTGTGTCGTTGTTTTCCTTACCCCTAACCTTACCACTTCCCCAATCCTTCCCATCCGGAAAATGATGAAAAGACAATTCTTGGCAAGGCACAAATCTCCGATCAACATGGGGAACGTGCCATTTGAGCCAGACGCCACTGATTCCTGATTCCCTCTAGGGAAGCTGAAAAAATATATTTTTTTCGGAGCTGAAGGCTCCTTCTTGGTTAACTTTTATTCTCGAACTGAATTAAAATTTTTGACTTAGGGCTATTTATAAGATATAAAATATTGTTGATTCTAAGACTATCTTAGGGCTATGTGTGTTTAGTCTATCTGTGACTGATCGGGATTGTTTATGTTGCAAATCTATTCTGCTAATTCTGATCGTGGGATAGTTTATGTTAACGTCTGCGTCATGTGTGGTCTGTTCTAGGATGAATGTGCTGACTGCTGATTAGCGTGGGTGGCCGCTCCAGGAAATGTATTAACTCCTCCGCCTTTAAATGACTTTGTCCTCAAAGTTTGTTGATAGCTTGAAAGGTTGTGGGAATACTAACAAAGGTTTCGATGTCGTTGATTTTTTCTTCTGATTTATCTAATGATGTCATAATGGTTAACGGGATATCTTCTTTCTCCTTATTGATGGCAGGCATTCTTAATTCGAATTTTGTGGTACTTTTTCTGTAAAGATATCAAAATATTCCAATTGCGATAGTTATGGAAATGACCCAAAATTCTTCTAGTGATCCAAACAGGTTGATTTTCCAATTCAATGAGTTGTTATGAAGATTAATTGTTCGTAGTCGTTCACGGTGTTCCAGAGTGAGATTTTAAAGGAATTCTGCAGGTGGGCTGTCCAATGTGTCGATCTCTGTTACTATTAAGCCAGTTGTAGGGTGGTATGATTTTCCAGGGATGAGTGCTTCTAGATTTGAAAAGAGTTCACCGTCGATGAACAGGTTACATTCTTCGAATTTGATCAAAAATGATCCGCTGATGAGTTGACTTGTATTCCTGCATTGGATGATAATTCTACCGTAGCGTCGTTTATTAGAATGGTGCCTTCGTTTATCCGTTTGATGAGACCCTTTGAATACACTTTTTCAAAGAGGCAGCTGGAGTGTTGTCCTAGAATTAGTTTGTGTACACATTCAGTGGGTTGAGTTAGTAATGAATTCTCATAAAGGTAGATATTGTTTTGATCTTCGCATGGATGTGTTAATTCATATACATGCGTGGCATTTCGCACTATATAATTATGGTTCAGGAATATGCCATAATTAAAAACAATAAGTGTTTTTAATTATGGAATCGACGTAGTTGTATTCATATAAGGTATTTGATATTTGGGATGGGCGGATAATAGCTCTTCAAATGAAGTGATGTAAATATCGTGCTTTTCCAAAAATGTTGCAATTATTTTGAAGTCTTTCATTGATAATATTTTGCTACTGGGAATGCCATATTTTGCCATTAAAATTGCTTCTTCTAGTGTTTCAATTTGATCTTGCAGGGAGTCCAAGTTTGATAGAATTATTAATTGGTTAACCTACTTCGAGTGATTCTTAAGCCTTTGTTTTTCAATGGTCAGAACTTGGTTTGTGATGTCTGTAATATCCTGAATTCTTTTACTGATTGCTTCGTTGATCATTACTTGTTGATTGTTCTGTAGGATAAGGGAGTTTAGAGTGGCATTGATGATACGCAGATCCTCTGCGTCTGGTGATCCTACTATGAATTTCCATCCTGCTCCTAACCAATCCCATCGTTTTTGTCTTGTTACAATGGGTTTTAATTTAAGGAATGTTTCGTATAATTTAAGATTTTTTAACTGGATTAATTCATACAATGGATTATCATATGGGTGATTTTGAACTTCTTCATTTATGTTAGCTATTGTGTCTTCTATCTGTACTAGATCTATGGGATGAAATATTTTTATATATCCAATTTTTATCTATGCTTTTCCCAATGGGATTATGGCTAGAGGATTATTGGTGAGGTCATGAACTTGTATGTTACTATATATGAAAGGTAGAGACACGCAGAAGGCGAGTCTGAAAAGATAAGAAAGATTATTTATTCATTAGTATTTTTTGCGCAAATTTACTTTATGTATTTTTCTATTGTTTTAATCAATTATGTATGTGTCATGATCTTCTCGGATTTTAAAAATGTTGTATCTACTCTTACGTTTGTTATGAGAGTGTGTTTTTTCGTAAGCATAACTATTTGGCTCATATGATTGATAATTCTTTGGAGTGATTTTATCTTATTTATTCTTAAATAGTTTAAGTATTTTTTCATTGTTTTGGTCCCTAAGTCTTGCAACATCATGTAGTGGTAGGTTCTCTCTATTTTCTCCTATGCAGATATTCTTTGGCGTGCTTCTTTCTTTTTTTTATTTTGATTATAGAGGTTTTAACCTTAAGGTCATTCGCCTCTTCGGGTTAGAAAAATCCCTTATGAAAATTTCTAACTCTATGTGCGGTGTCGGGGCTCGAACCCAGGTGCGCTGCGTACAAGGCAATCGATTTATCAACTACGCTACGACTACCCCCTGGCGTGTTTCTTGTAAAAGAATGAATTGAGTTATTGTATTTGTACGCTGCTTGTTGGATAAGGTTGGGTATGGCAATGTCTGGATTTAAGGATTTTATGCATCTTGCTATTTCTCGTATAGTAGAGTGGCATCTTTCGATTTGGCCATTTGTCTCTTGTAGAAACGCGTGGCCGCCGGTGGCCACTGGTTTAATCCGACAGGAGTAGTAGTTTACGATTACGACTTTTACGACTTATGTATTTTATTTTTTTCCTTTTCTATACATGTAAGACACTCCCGCTGGCTGAAATTTCTTTTGCACGAATTCCACGACGGACTACTTGCGCCTCGATACCACGACTTCTCTCAACGACTCACTACTTATCCGACAGCGCGCCTGTTGCGCGTGCGAACTCTCATTAACTCTTCACGACTGCCTTCTTCCAATCTGACGCAAAAGACTTTTATCATTTCGTCTGTGTAGACTTCTCTCTGAGAGAGTCTCAGACCTAAACAAAACATTCTTTCCACGCTCGCGAGAGTAAAGACCCCAGGGGATGAATCAGTAGTTCACTATGACTCATACTCGGAAGTCTTTACTTTCTATAATAGCGTCGCCGTCTGCTGCTGGCAGCAACAAACTGTGTTTAATTAAACAAAGTGTTTATTCTTTTCCGTAAGCATATGGCTTGGAAAGCGCGAGTGCATCAAAATATCAGCTTAGCTTAAGGCTGTAGCTGGTGATGTAACCCAGGAAATTAGCTTCCATGGTGCACCACTTGGAGAAATTTTCCAGGGTTGATGCTGGCCGAAAACTATGGGCGCTGCATGCCCCCTTACTTACTGAGCTTGATGTTGCCTCGGAGAGACGCATCATCAAGACGTTTGCGCGGGTCATTAGAAAAATTTGTGTCAAAAAGTCTTTTGTGTCCTAACTCCTAAGATTGCCATTACATAAATAATATTTGTTATCACTTTTGTCAAAACCAAATATTTACAATTTTCTATCATTATTTGACATTTTCTTAACATCCTAACTTTACGATGGTCCTAGTGTGCACCCCTGCTGTCCTTCTCGCGGCTCGTCCAATGCTTATACCGGTGTTTTCACCAGTGTGCTGCCTGGCTGCTTCCTCTCGGGTCGATAATGGTTTTCGGGACTTTGATCTCGGGGCACCTCCTCTGGTCCTGCACCCTCCTAGTTTCGTTTATATTCGCACCAGTCAGAGTTTGGTGTTTCTGACTGTGCCTTCCATTCGCCTTGCTTCGGGATGTCCAACCACCAGTGTCTAACATGACGGTGGCTGTCTTTCGGCGCAAAGTCGGTTTTGGTAATTCCGACTGCGTATAGTGCCTCATTATTGGAGCGGCTGACTGGGCTTTTGATTTTCTCCAGTCATGTCTTCGTTCGGTAATTCACCGCAGTCGGACGTTATGGTAGTTCCGACTGGGGCAATATATGTGTGTTGGCCAAGCATCAGTCGAATTGTAGTGTGTCGACTGTGCGGCATACTTCTTGTTCTTGTATCATCGGTCAGAGTGTAATGTTCCGACCGAAGTACTTTGTAGTTATTATATGGCCGTAGTCGGGTTGTGATGTCCCGGCTGTGGCCTTTTTGCTCGTGTTTTGGAGTGAGCCGGGTATTGGCTGTACCGACTTCACTCCCTATGGCTTCTTCTTACTTCCAGTAGCGTAGCGGCTTTCCGTTTCTTGTTCTTGTTGTCTTCTGTGGCGCCCCTCAATCGTTCCCGTCACCACCTTCGACTGGTTCCATCCTTATCGAACGCGGTGGGTAGTGCTCGTGACTACCTTCTCCACAGGGCACACACTTCTCTGGACTTCTGCTTCCACTTTATACAAAATCTCCTATGTTTAGTAGTTATTATTATTTTTGTCAATATACGTTATTTGCTTCTGTGTTGTACGGTTTTGATAATTTGACTGCTATAGATTATTATTGTATTAAAAATATAAACAAACTAAATTTTTTTTTATGTTACCTTCATTCTCAACCTGTAATTTACTATATCTATTTAATTATTTCAATTTGTGTTTGTTTTCAATCATTTGCTTTAATCTTCAAAATTTGTCATATGTGAAATTACTTTTGTTTATAGTTTGTTTTAAAATGAAAACCGACTCGATTGGCAATCTTCCTAATCTTCTAATTTATTTTTGTCGGTGATTCTTTGCAAAAGAAAAAGAGTGTTAGTGGTTAGTATATTTCCCCCAATTCCTTCTTTTTCCCCAGATGTGTTTTTTTTTCTTTTGTTTTTTTTTCGAGATCTTTTGCTACTTTGCTCATTTTAATAATTTCGAGTTCTTTTGCCTATTGTGCTCGTTTTTAGTAAATTTCTTTTTTGTGATATTGTTTTAGGCTCGAGATGGATAATATATTTTTTTGTGTGTTCCTCGAGTTGTGTTTTTTTTTGTAATTGTGTTTTTTTTTTCATAATAAATTTTTTTTTCATAATGCATTTTTTTTTTCTTAAAAATTTTTTTTTTCAAAAATGTTTTGTGTCGACAACATTTGTCGAAGCGAGGTAAGTATTTTTGCGGGTATACTTCGTTATCTTCCTTCCTGTCTATTGTGGCTATTAAGTATTTGTTGCTTCGACATCTCCCCCTATCCAATTGAGGTTGACCCAGGAGGGTACCTGTAAATAAAGACTTAAATTCCCGAAAAGATACATGGTATTTGTAACCATGCGGTTATGAAGGAAAAGTACTCTGAAAACTTACTTACCATAATCAACTACATCCATCCTAGGGAGTACCTGAAAATTAAAATAGCCAAGGTGGACTGATGCGCAACTTGTGAAACCAAATCGAAATTCTCCTAATAATATTTAGAAAGATAAAAAAAATATAACGCCCTTTGGCTGATTTGCGATTCTTGTGAAATTTCAAAATGAAATTCTTCTGCAGTGTCTGTCTCTACTGCAACTTGTTGATAACTTTTTTGTTTTGGCATATTTGCCCTTTTCATAAAATATTTCTCATCTGGGCGTTTTACTCGCCATTACTACTCATCTGCCTTTCATTATGTGTATTTATGTTTTAATCAGTACCTTGGACGGATTCATGTCGCGTCTCTTTGGTAAAATGTAATCTTCTGAGCGTGTTCGCTACACGTCTTTTTATAAATTGTTTAATAATGTCTTCTATTCCCACTTTCACGTTTTTCGTGATGCTTTCATCACCTATATGTTATAGTGTCCATTAACACTTCTCTTTAATTATGAAACTTTTCCCCTTGTTTTCACCGCTGAGATCTCCTAATGATTATTCCCTTCGTCTTTGTCTCGTATTCCTGTTCTTCACCCTTTTCGCCCTTACTTAATTCGGACTCGTTTGTCAACCTTTTCGTCCTATCTGAAATTTTAACACTCGTTCATACTTCACTCATTTATCATGCATACCGGCGTAGGTTTCCTTGTGTTCATTCACCCTTGTCATTCTCAGGAGTCCTACCTCCCCTTGTCCATTCATTCTTGTGCTTCTAATCTCGATTCTTCGGTATTGTCAACTCTGGAGTTTCAAATCGTAGTATAGCTTACACGATCCGATTTAGAAAATACGTGAGACACCCTATGATTTTGGCTCTAGCTCTGGTCCTTTGACTCTGGCTTTTGGCTCTACTTTTATTTTGGCTCTGGTTCACTGACTCAGGCCTTCTTTTATTTTTACTTTATAAATTGCACTCGACTCAGGCCCTTCTGTATTTTTGCCTTAGTTTGGTTCAGGTTTTTTGGACTCTGACCATCTCTTGTATTCATTGTCAATGTTTTGCAACCTTCCTTTTGATTGCACTTTTTTCTGTGTTACACTTGCAAACAACCTTGCAAAATTTATATTACTTTTATTCGCAACCTTTCCTTCGATTGCATCTTTTTCATGTTTCTATTATATCCCATATTTTATACGACAGTCTACTTGATTCGTTAATAAAAAAAAATTTCCCACTTTCTGGCTTTATATTTTCTTCCATTTTAAATTGCTTTTTATCGACAGACACTGCTTATTTTATTTTAAACTTTTGATATTTTTTTTGACGTAAACCCTTTTTTTTAAATTAAACATTATGTCCTCGTATTATACTCTGCCCTTCAGTTTGCATTCCGTTCTTTATTTGTTCTTCGTTGTGTTGTTCGTATACATATTTATTTATTGTTCCTATTTCAGAATAGCGTCTTATTGCGAATTTTACATCATGTATTCCGTAACTCAAATATTATTTTTGAATGCTTACTAGTATATACATATTGATTTGATAGCTACTTGTGTTTATATTTAGAATAGTTTACTAAGGTGAATATGTACATATGTATTTACAACTATGTACATTTTTTTTTATTAGAACTCAGTCCATATACCTTTTTAATCGGTTGACATGTACTTTCTCGAGCCTATTTCCGTTTTTAATTACGGCTGTTTGTTCACTTGGCAGTTCGACCACTTCGTATGGTCCTCTCCATAGATTTTGCAATTTCTGTCCTACACCTATGGGGTTGGCTTTAACTAACACCAATTCGCCCCACATGGGTTGCCATACGTTTGTGTTTTTATCGTATATTTCTTTTCTTTTTTGTTTCGATAAAATCAAATTTTCGCGTGCTTGAGTATGCATGCGCTTGAATGTAGACCGCATCTCATTCACATAATCTTCATAATATACGCCATCACTGTCCCATTTGTATACTGAGTTCGGGATGTTTGCGCGTTGACCATATAGTAATTCGAATGGTGTGTAACCAGTCGATGAATTTAACGTTGTATTATATTCAAACGTAAAGAAAGGCAAGTGTTGATCCCAAGTTCTCGGATCCTTTCCAACGTACTGCCTTAGATAGATTTTTAATTCTCTATTGGACCTTTCCACCAAATTAGCTTGTGGGTGGTAGGTACTTGTGGTGATTTTCTTTATTTTTAAAATCTTACATACATTTTTCATTAAGGAACTTACAAAATTTGTTCCATTGTCTGTAACTAACTCCAAGGGAGTTCCAAATTTACAGATGTAGTTTTCTACAAAAGTTTGGGCAACCGTCGAACTTTCCTGGTTCTCCATCGGTGCTACTGTTAAAAATCTAGTTAGGTCGTCTTGCATGACTAGACCGTATTTATTTCCCCAATCTGATTCGGGTAATACTACAATATCCATGTACAATTTTTCGAAAGGTGCAATGGAAGTAGTTGTAATTTTCATCGGAATCTTGTTGGACCTACCAATTTTATTCTTTTGGCACGAGTCACATTGTTTGACGTAGTTTTCTACGTCTCTACGCATGTTTTTCCACTCGAATAGTGGGCTTATACGTTTTAACATTCTTTTACTTCCGACATGTCCGGCCAGCGGAGAGTCATGAAACTCTTTAAGAACAGTTTCTCTCTCTTCTACTGGTACGTGCATTCGCTCTTTCTCTGGTGCATATAGAGTGAACACCTTATTGAATTTTCCTGCAATGAATCTTAAAATATTTGTTTCCAGTGTAGTTTGTATATTTCTGTAAGAGATAATTTGAATGTTCTTATCTCCTTTCATATGTTCGGGACAGTTTGCAAACGCGTCTACTAACCCTTCAAAAAATACTTTTGTGTCGGCTCTTGATCGGCTCGACCCGTTTAATATCATTCCCCATATTTTTCGGTTGGGTATCGCAAATACTCTACCGTTCAAATAATCTTTCAACCCATGAGGTAGGTCGACCAATTCGCTTAGCTCTTTATAGGCTGATTTACTGTTGACAATCACGAATGTGGCGTCTGTTTGTCTTTCTTCGATCTTGCTCTTTAAAAATTTTAATAATTTAAAATCAATACGTCCTTGGGCTAGATCATTCTGGAAGTCTTGATGTGAGGTCAATCTTTCAACATCACCCTTCTCGTCCCATTCGAAATCGATATTCTCTAAACCATCCATGTGCGGATTCCACTCGGATATCTGTTTATTCTTGAAAAGACCAAATCTTCCCGTTTGATCCGTAATTTGTGTTGGGGTTTTGTTCTCTGCGTCTGTCCGCCTCGCAAGTTCTTTATCTTCTTGCTGCTGTTGCCGCTTTTGCTGTCGAGTAACTACAGCGACAGTGTGAGTAATTTCATCCTTATCGGTTTCCGGATGAAGTCTTGATAAAAAATCGGCTACAACATTGTCCTTGCCTTGTTTGTAGCGAATATCCATTTCTAACCCTTGTAATTTTAGGCGAAGTCTAGTAAGAGTCGGGGAAGTCTCTTTTAAATGCCATATCGAGATCAATGGTCTATGATCCGTATAGACAATAAATTTTTGGTTGTATACAAAGTGTTTAAACCTGTTTACTGACCATACGATTGCAAGTAATTCTTTTTCTATCGTATGGTACCTTCTTTCTGCACCGACTAGACCTCTGCTCGCATAGGCTATGGGTCTATCGGTGGACTTTTCATTAGAGAGTACTGCACCAATGGCATACTCGCTTGCATCTGTTGTGATCACAAACGTATCTTTGTAGTTCGGTCTTACCAACAGAGTATCTGAAGTTAAAAAATCTTTTAATTCTTCGAATGCTTTCTGACATTCATTAGTCCAATAAAATTTTACATTTTTCTTTAGCAGATCGTTCAATGGTTTACGTTTTTCTGCTATTTGTGGAATGAATTTACCATAAAAATTAACCGTTCCTAAAAACGAACGGACTCCTTTAACTGTTTTTGGCACAGTCATTTCTTTGATGGCCTTTATATTATCTTCCGTCGGCCGAATGCCTTCTGAATCAATTGCATGTCCGAGATATTTAATTTCGGTTCTTAAGATTTGGCATTTTCCTGCCTCAATTTTCAAATTGTGTCGGCGCATAGCTTTCAAAACTTTTATGAGGTTTTCATTGTGTTCCTCAATGGTCGACCCGTAAATAATAATATCGTCTAGGTAAACGATAGCTTTCACATTTTCAATTTCATATAATATTGTGTTCATCAACTTCTGAAATGTTGATGGACTATTTCTAAGGCCCATAGGCATTCTTGTGAATTCAAAATGCCCTTTTGGGGTGGAAAAGGCTGTTTTAGCCGCATCTTTTGGATTGATCGGGACTTGGTAAAATCCAGATTTCAAGTCCAATGTTGAAAAATATTTTGATCCTCCGAGGTTGTCGAGTATTTCGTCGATCAGCGGGATTGGATATACGAATGGTTTCGTTACTAAATTCAATGCTCTAAAGTCGACCACGATTCTATACTTTTTATTTCCGTTTTCATCGTCCTTTTTAGGTACGCACAAAACCGGTGCATTCCATGGACTTTTACTAGGCTTAATAATGCCCTGCTTCAACATTTCCTCGATTTCTGCATTTATATGCTTTTTCGTTGCTTCGGGAAATCTATATTGCCTTTTATTTATCGGCACGTTTGACGTCGTCTCTATTTCATGAACCGCCGCGTCTGTGGTTGTTAGATGGTCTCCTTTTTGGTAGAACACATCACTATATTCAGCCATTATTGATTCCATGGCTTGGAAATTATATCTTTCTAAATGATTCAAATTAAGAATTTCTAATAATTTTTCAGTTCGTTCATTACCACGTAACTGATCGTACTTTTTATTTTCAACCAGACAATAGTCCTGGTTGTCATCCAAGTTTTCTGAAATTTGTTCTTCATAATAGGAATCCACGAAGCTCTCGTCGTTGGATTCATTCATGTAATTCTTTTTGTAGTGATTCTTATTTGTACCATAATCACTTAAAACTGTCCTATTTTCTGATCCGTATTCTGGGACCATACTAGTCATACACTTTCTCCTGTGAAGTGTATCAATTTGATTATTTAATTCTCCCATATTGTACTGAGACCCAGCATCAGTATAATTTATAATTGCCTCTGTCTGGCTTGCCTTCTCGGCTGTAATTTCGCATTTGCGCGACATATTTGAGGGCATTTCATTATCTCTTACCATTTTATTTTGGTTTCTATTATTAATCGCGTCCCTTCCTTCGGGGGTCTTATTACGTTTTTCTTCGACGTATTTAGTTGGATTCTTTTCATCCGCGTTGTTCGGAATATTTTCCCCTCTTAACGTAAAATTATCAGTATTTTGTATCTTATCTCCATTTGACTTTTTGTCGAACTCATTCGATTTACTGAGTGCGATGTAGTCCAAATGCTGGGATATAAAAACTGTGTATTCTTTTAAAAATTCTGCTCCAATAATTCCTGGAACACATAGGTCTTTTACCACATAAAACTTAATTTTATAATCGGAATTCCCAATTATGAAATTGGTCTCTACTGACCCAATGGTTTCTGTCTGTGTCAGATTAAAACCGGTAATATTTACTTTATCTCTATAATTGATGAGTCTGGCTCCAATTTTCGAGAGCGTGTCCCATCTTATTACATTAAGGAATGCTCCTGTATCAAGCATATACTTAACTTTAGTATCTGGCCTTGCAACTGAGGCGATATTTACTAGTAACTGATTGTTCCTAGTACATTCTATATTCAATTTTTCATATTGAGAAGTATCTCTTCCCAATTTATTATTGCCGTTATCTGGCCTTGTCTTGGGCCTTTCGTGGCCATTGTATCTTTCGGCAGGCAACTGCCTGTTAGTATTTGCACCCTGTCTGGTTGCGTAATAATTCCGTAAATTTGTATTTATGCTTCTTTCATTCGTGAAGCAATTTACGCCCAATTGGCTATTTTGGTCTTGGTAGTGACCTATGTTAGAATCATAATCCTGCCTTCGGGGCTTCTGATTCTGTTTAAAATTTTTAGTTTTTGTGTTTTGATCAAAATCTGACCAGTAAGTTTCCGCATAATTCTGCGGTGAATATTTGAAATTACTTTCGCCTATTTCTGGCCGATAATTTCTTTCAGGTAGCTCATAATCTCTACCTTCATCTATATAATCAATTGGATTTCCGATATATCTTTTCGGTGTCCAACATTGTTGCGTAACAGTACGTGTACGCGATAATTCTAACAATTCCAGCCTGCTTTCTATCTCTTTCAGACACTGGTTTTCAATATCTACTTTCTCTAAGTAGTCCAGTAATTGCACTAGTGGCATCCCTCTGTGTCCACGCGCAAATAATTTTAACTCTTCATTTCGCAGACCCGCGATAAAATGTAATCTAAGGCTAATAATCATTGGCATATCTTTGATGCCAGTCCCTTCATTATAAACATCAATTTGGTCTTTTATTATTTCAGCCCGTATTCTATATTCTTTAAACGATTCGTTCGGGCTTTGTCGAAGGGTCTCAATTTTTGAAATTACCTCTTCTATCCGTTCTCGTTTACCAAATCTCTTTATTAAATTTTCTTTTAATGCTGGCCAAGTATCGGCTTTAATTTTCAATATTTGGGCTGCTGCATTCTTTCTTAGTTTTAAGAGTACCACGTAGATCAACTCATCTCGTGACACTCCCTGGGGTATTTGTTTTTCAAAGTGTTCTATATGATAGATGAATGCATATAGCTCATCGGTAGATCCATCAAATTCTGGAATGCATTGAATTGCTTCCGTCTTCGGAAACTCGTAATCCATCTTTTCAAAATAGAATAAATATTTAATATGGTTGCCAGCTATTAAGTATAATTGGAATATTAACTGGATTAAATCCTTTTATTATTATATTTTTATATATTTATTGAAATATTTTCGTTCCACAGCACACTCTGCTGCCATGCGATTTTTAATAAATTTTTCAATATTATTAATTTATCCATTATTTCGAACAAAACCTTATAACAAATACTATGCTAATCATAATTAAGCCACCCTGATGTTCTAAAGTAAGCTTGACTATGGTCAAGGCTGGCTAAATAAACTACATCATAACTGCACGTGATTCATAAAGTAATAAGTCACCTTGCGCAAAGCAACGGGTGACATAATATAGTCAGCATATAACAGTGTTTTTACCCACAGGTAAACACCGTATTCCAATGGCCTACATGGTTTTAAGTTATTATTTTCGCGGTCAAGTTATTGAAACCTGACCTTCAATTTTCGACGCTTGCATTTGCTCGAACCTGACATTTAATTCGTTCTTCCAACTGTTTTGCGCTATGTAGTTAGTTCTGCCGTTGTTTATTCAAACAGCTGTGCTGCATAGCGGAGCGAAGAATTCATGGGTTTGTTTTTAATTTTTTTTTTGTTTCTTTTTATGGCAACCTATAGCATGCCACCAATGGCAAACACAAACACATATCGTGCTGTGTGCTTTCCCATTTTTAAATTGATTCGTCAGAGGCTTGTTCTGAGCGATACTAACAATGTATGTTTCCCTGGTATTGGGTGATGATTAATTCTTATTAATTTTCGAACTTTCTGTATTTTCGAATGACCGACTTAGTACCCTCCGGCTTTATGCCAGGAGGTCGGGTTTCATTATATGCTTTTTTTTGTGCGAGACGGTTTTCATATTGAATGAAACGTTGGACAGCTACTTTTGCGTGTCACTTACAAAATCGGTTTCTCGTTAATTCTTTTGGTTTTTTGATTAAATGACTAGTAGTATTGATTACTCTATCGCCTTTTTGGTTTGATAACGACGTAGACCTTATTTTTGCCTTGTCGATTGGTTTAATTTTCTTAGACTTTTCAGTTTTCTTCACCACGCGATTTCTTAATTGGATTACCCTATCTGTCATATCTACTTGATAGGTGTAGCATTTCTAAAATTCATTTTGCATGTATATCTCTTCTCTTGGATTTCTCAATTTCATATATAGTGGGTGGAAGAAATGTTTATTTTTTTGTTGTTTCTTGATTGCTTGCTCTGTGACCCCCAATGTACGGGCGACATCAAAGGCATACGTAACAAGAACGTTACTTTCGTGAAACAGAACGCTGCTGTTATAGCATGAACTTGACCTACTCCCAGGTCTCGATCAAAGACGTAGCTCGTACGTTTTTGTTTATTAATTAACTCGTTAAAGGAAAACACCAGTACTTATGGTGCTGTGTGCATCATATACGCGGCATCCAACGTCTGACCGTGGTTTCGTTTGTTTAGAAAACAACTGCATTGCTTGCGACGGTTTTCGTCGACGCAATGGATAAATTAAATTGGACAGCCACTTTCGCGTGTCACCTACAATGTGCTGCTCCGGGTCATGATACCCTGGTAGCGCTTTCAGTGGATCTCTAACCAGTGATCCTTATATCCTTAAGGATGGTTGGTATTAATAAAACAAACTGACCTGATAGCTTGGACTCTCCATTTCTATCGGTCTGTTTAGTGTTAGTATAAAAAATTTGTCATCGATTTAGTGTTAATTTGTCATCAATTTAGTGTTAATTTGTCATCAATCTGAAAATTAATGATTATTTTTCTGGAATAATTACTTTAAATCCCGTATAGCACCCCTATCCTATTTGTATTGAACTGACACAGGTCAACATCTCGGCGGGCGCACAATTCATGAGCCCCACTGACAGTTCAAATTGTTCCGCTTGTCTCGCTCAAAGCCCGATTTTTTTGCTAGCCAGATTCCGAGCGGTATGACTCAATTCTATTAGATATTTGGTAAAAAGCGAGAATATTGGATACACACCTAGAGAAAATAGTGCAAATTTACGTCTCCTGACCCTGACATATACGAGCATCAAAAATGACTTAGTCCCACGTTTGATTCCAATTTTATATGACGCTTAACTTCGTAAATCATGTAATTCCACTCCCCATACAGCGTTTGTTCTGAATGGTAGGAAGTGTAACCATATGTCACTGCGCATGTAAAGCATATGTTTCATGCAAAATTAAACGGAACACGGCAATGTTCCATCATTTCGTCAACTACGGTTCGTTTTTTTTGGTGTGTAGCTAATTGAAGAAATAAAGTAAAAGTGGTTCACTTACCTGAATTACATTGTTGCTCTGCCCGTTCTTGCCGAGATGATGCAGAACACTATTTCTACAGCACATGGAGCGCCGCTAGTTCCACAGCACAACTTCACGTGATGCCAAATCTGTTGGAAACTCTTTCCAAACTCCTATCAAGCGCAAAACGATGTATTTGTGCGGGACCGTTTACGCACTCTGTCAAAGTTTTGCGAACAAAGAAACTTGCACTGAATCGATTAGATCTGCTGAGTGTTTACCTTTTTCCACATTTAAGCTATCGCATTTTTCGTGACTGGCTTGCGAGTTTTCTTCAGTTTTCAACATCAATATTACGCAGACGATTTACGCATTTTTTTATTCATCACATTCAATATTAACACGATCAGAAATCGTCGAATTTCTGCTTTTCTCGGATCTACACTTATGGTTAAGGTTTCCTCGCGACGAGACTTATTTCAGGCATTAAAACTGGTTACCACCAACAATCAAACTTTCTAAGATATGTCCAAGTCCACAACTTTCACTCACTGTCTACTCCAATCGTTTTTTTGGCGTTTCCTAGCCTTTCACTTTTGCGGCCTTAAGTCCGCTGTCACCAGAATGTAGAAACGCGTGGCCGCCGGTGGCCACTGGTTTAATCCGACAGGAGTAGTAGTTTACGATTACGACTTTTACGACTTATGTATTTTATTTTTTTCCTTTTCTATACATGTAAGACACTCCCGCTGGCTGAAATTTCTTTTGCACGAATTCCACGACGGACTACTTGCGCCTCGATACCACGACTTCTCTCAACGACTCACTACTTATCCGACAGCGCGCCTGTTGCGCGTGCGAACTCTCATTAACTCTTCACGACTGCCTTCTTCCAATCTGACGCAAAAGACTTTTATCATTTCGTCTGTGTAGACTTCTCTCTGAGAGAGTCTCAGACCTAAACAAAACATTCTTTCCACGCTCGCGAGAGTAAAGACCCCAGGGGATGAATCAGTAGTTCACTATGACTCATACTCGGAAGTCTTTACTTTCTATAATAGCGTCGCCGTCTGCTGCTGGCAGCAACAAACTGTGTTTAATTAAACAAAGTGTTTATTCTTTTCCGTAAGCATATGGCTTGGAAAGCGCGAGTGCATCAAAATATCAGCTTAGCTTAAGGCTGTAGCTGGTGATGTAACCCAGGAAATTAGCTTCCATGGTGCACCACTTGGAGAAATTTTCCAGGGTTGATGCTGGCCGAAAACTATGGGCGCTGCACTCTGATCTGTTAACAGGTGTTTTGAAAATCTGTGCGCCTAAATTTAAAATTTGTTGTTCGATTACGTTTTATACAAAGGAGCTCTCATTGCCAATCACAATATGGGCTGGTAAATCCCAATCATATAAAAGTTGTAAAAGGGTTCCTTGCACATCGGAGATCGACTTTGATTTGATAGGTCTAATTTTTAAATATTTGGAAAATTTATCTATCGAGGATATGAATAAGAAATGTGCCTTGTACACAAAGATGTCAAGATGTATTATTTCTCCAGTATAAGTTGGAGTTGGTGTTTTACTGGTAGGAAAGGTTGTGGTTTTCGTGCGTATTTTTCTGTTTTGCATATTTCGCATGTTTTCACATATTTTTGAGTTAGTTTATGTATTCCAGAAAAATAGAATTTTTTTATAAGTTGTTGCGAATTTTCTTTGGCATTACGATGAGCGAAATTATGAATATTTTTAATTTCCTCTAGTTCTTGTTCTTCTTCAATAAGGTCTTCGACTCTTAGTTGAGAGAATCTTGCTTTCACTATTTTGGGGTTATACTGGTCTTTGTAGATTTCTTGAATAATACCCATGGTTGGCTCATCTGTTAGAATTCCATTTGTTATTCCGGGAATGAGAAATCTTTTTAGTTTGTCTTTTAGAAAGCCTGTTGTAAATTGCTGTTCTGTAAAGATATGTCTAGTGTATTTTTAAAAGGGGACATTGAATTCATAGGATGAGTTGGGTCCAATTTGAAAAATCAGTTGATTGCGGAAAACGTTTATGGGAGCTTCCGTAGAAGATATGTAGGAATTGTCATCATCTTCGGCCGAATGTTGTGTGGGTGTTAGTGAATTGATTTGAATGCGGGACAACGCATCTGCTACAACGTTGAACTTTCCTGGTTTATAGAACATTTCATAATCATGTTCTTCGAGAAAGGTTTTCCAACGTTTTAACTTTGCTTTATTATTTTTGGGGGATAGCGTGAATGTAAGTGGGAGATGATCAGTATATATTTTTAACTTTGCCCCATATATAAAGTTCCGTAGGCTATGTAGTGCCCAGACGACGGCTAGCATTTCCTTTTCGTTCATCGCATAGTTTTCTTCTGTCCTGGAAAGAGTTCGAGAAATAAATCTAATTGGTCGTTCTCCATCGTGTAGTTGCTGAGACAATACGGCTCCTTTTGCTTTATCTGATGCATCTGTAGTAAGGATGAATGGTTTTTCAAAATCTGGAAAGGCTAAAACATCATTAAAAGATAAAATTTCTCTAAGTAATTGGAATGCTTCCCGTGCCCCATCATCTAAATGGATTGGAAATGTTTTTGATTGATTTTTAGAAATTTGGCGGTGGCCATCCTCCCCTCTTAAGAGTTTTGTTAAGGGTTTTGCAACTTTTGCATAATCCTTGACAAAGCGTCTGTAATATCCGGAGAGTCCAAGAAAGGCTCGCAAGTCCTTTAGATTTTTGGGCTCTGGGTATTTTTGAATACATTCAACTTTCTTCATGGTTGGTTTAAGACCATCCAAATTATAAACCCTAAAAATTCTACCCCTGTTTTAAAAAATTCTGATTTATCACGTTGAATTTTACAATTTGCTTTTCTTAATGTTTCCAAAATAATTTTTAAATTTTTCAAATGCTCGTCAAAAGTGATTTGGCAACACTTCTAGCTGATAACAAGCTTGAACTAGAAGCAGAAAATTCTACCCCTCTTTTAAAAAATTCTGATTTATCACGTTGAATTTTACAATTTGCTTTTCTTAATGTTTCCAAAATAATTTTTAAATTTTTCAAATGCTCGTCAAAAGTGATTTGGTAACACTTCTAGCTGATAACAAGCTTGAACTAGAAGCAGAGAGTTTTCTTAAAAATATACTATAAGATCAAAGTGAATATTTTAATCACCTACGCCAAAGTAATGAATAGATCTGACTTGTTTTGCATAAAGTGAAATACTAGCTGAACTAGACCGAAAGGTGTCGAAAAATAGAAAAAAAAAAAACAATTCCTGTGACACGCCATTACTCATTGGCATTGTTGTGATCTATTCAGACAATTGCATCGTGATCCAATACACAGGCGCGGAATAAGAGATGCGATTGGATATTTTGGATGTGCTCAATCATCACTAACACTAAGTGACTTCCACCGATAGATAATCCCAAGTCGTATTTCCCTATTAGTTAATTCCTTTCCGCATCCATCCCATCCTGTCCCGAACCTAGTCCACCGATTATATACACTGTTCATCGCCCCAATCAATTTCATCGACCTTTGTTATCGAAGGCATTCTGTTCGTGAAATCCGTTGTTGCTGTTGCAATAATCAACCGCATGACATACGAACAACCACAGCTATTCACGAGAAACGATATACTTTCTGTTTTCCGATTTCCACAAAAAAACAAGGCAATGGTCAGCCCACCAATCCGAGTGACATTCAAAAGTATTGACTGCAGGAACAAGTTTATGGATATCGCAAGGCAGCTGCATAACTTAAAATCAACAGACTTTGATGCTAACTGGACGATTAAAGGTTTGGCTACAGTTATACTCGTTCGAGAGGAGGCTACCAGACGATGTCACCAAATCTACAAGGAGCTGAAATCCAAGCAGAAAGATATGGGAGTACAGTATGTTTGGATTGGTCGTAGCAGTGTAGTTCTTATCAAAAGGGATAATAACTCGTCTATTATAAAAATCCGGAACTGGAACGATGCATTCAATGTGCGGAGTATGCTCATCAAAGAAAAAAGTAAACGGACGGCTTCGGAAATCAGGAATTTATCCAAATTTGATGATTTTGTTCTGTTTATTAATGAATTGAAAATAAGAATTGATATTATTGCTATTACTGAAACGTAGATTGCTAATGAAATTGAAATGTATTATAATATTCCTGGATATACTAAGATAAACTCGAGTAGGGTTGGCAGAAAAGGTGGCGGGCTAATGGTTTTTATAAAAGCTGCATATGATTTTGCGCTTGTACAAACTGATAACGCAGAATTATGCTTTCAATATATTAACATACGCGTTAGGCTAACGAAATCGGAAAACTTATATGTATGTGCTGTATATCGTCCTCCTTCTTCCGATTTGAATGAATTCAAAGGTTTTTTGGAATCAGTTATGGAAAGTTATATCCATTCACCAACTGTAATACTAGGCGATATAAATATCCCAGCGAATAAAACTAATTCAATTGTGCTCGAATACAAAAATCTTGTCACTTCCTGTTCATTTCACTTAACTAATTCATTCCCACAAGACCTGCTAGTGAAAACATCCTCGATCATGTGGTTTGCAATGTGGACAACTTTACTACTATTACCAACAGCACAATCTATAATGACATTAGTGATCATATTCCCGTTTTAACCCAAGTCGAGCTGAAAACGAAGACAAAACAATTTAAATTGGTAAAACATATTCTAAATAATCATTCATTTCAGTCTGATTTTGCGCAGTTTCTGAGCAACATCCCGAATGAACTTAATCCTAATGATACCTTGCTTCAGATCATCGATAAATATAACGAACTAAGATTAAAACATACCAAATATATTGAAATTGAAGTAAAAATTAAAGATAAGGCTTGCCCATGGTTTAACTTCGATGTTTGGAAACTCATGCAAATAAAAAACAAATTACTCAGAAAACGAAAAATACACCCCACCGATATCCGTACAAGTGAACTCCTAAGACATGTTAACAAAAAATTACACAACGCAAAACAAATAGCTAAATCAAATTTCTATAGAACCTTATTTAGTGATGGAAATACAAAAAAAATGTGGAACAATATCAATAAACTGCTAGGAAAGCAGGGACAGCACAAACAGAACAATCACAGTTGATGGTAGCAGTACAGAAGATCCTTCGAAAATGGCAATACAATTCAATCACTATTTTACTACAGTCGGTTTGGAACTGGCTAATCGCCTGAATAGCAACAGAAACTTTAACAAATATAGAACAATTAGTAGAATTGAAAGATCCATTTTCCTTGAACCTGTAGAAGATGTGGAAATTAGAAACATTATCAACAAGCTGTTGCCCAACAAATGTCCAGGCCCAGATAAAATAACTGTTTCGGATGTTAAAAAAATAGAATTATTCTCTCAAATATTTTGTCCAGAGTTTTCAACGAAGCCATATCGGAAGGGGAGTTCCCAAATTGTTTAAAAACTTCGCGGGTAATACCAATTTTTAAAGGTGGTAACCCTGAGGATATTGGCAATTACAGACCAATCGCCACAATCTCTATCTTTAGCAAAATTTTTGAAAAAAATTTAACCGAACGAATCATGTCATTTGTAAAAGCTAATAATATTTTATTTAGCAATCAGTTTGGTTTCAGAAAAGGTTCCAGCACAGAAACTGCTTGCATGGAGTCAATTGATGATATTCTTAGCGCATTCGATACGAAAAAATTTGTAGGGATATTGTTCATCGATTTACGGAAAGCTTTCGACACGATAGACCATACCATTCTGAAAGCAAAACTAGAGTTATTAGGCATTCGGGGAATTCCAGACAATCTAATTAATAGCTATTTAAGTGGTAGATCCCAATTTGTCGAAATACACAATGTTCGCAGTTCATTAAAACCAATTTCTATAGGAGTGCCACAGGGCAGCAGTTTAGGTCCCTTACTATTTCTACTGTATATAAACGATATGGGCAGACTTCCTCTTAAAGGAAAATTGAGATTGTTTGCTGATGATGCTGCTTGCTTCTATGTTGGTAAAGATGTATCATATATTGAAGTTCCTATGCAATCGGATGTAGTAAAGCTGAACGATTACTTCAATCAAAACATGTTATCATTGAATATAGCAAAAACTAAAACAATCGTCTTTAAATCCAGGAGAAGCCGTGTAAACACAACCTTGAGATTATCTCTAGGGCAGACTAATATAGAACAAGTTATGGAATACAAGTACTTAGGTCTGATTTTAGATGAAACATTGTCTTGGCGCTCCCATATAGATCATTTGGTCAAAAAATTATCACCACTCTGCGGACTAATCCGCAAACTATCTCACTTTATTCCCTCAAAAATCCTGAAAAACATTTATTTTGCACACTTGCACTCAAGGTTGCAATACCTAGTGAGCGTATGGGGAGCTGCACCAAAAACTGTACTTCAAAAACTAAAATTTGTACAGAATAAATCATTACGTGCTGTTTACAAGCTACCGTATGATTTTCCTAAGATACGACTATACGAGGAAGTAGTAAAAAATATCTTACCCTTGCAAGCCTTACATGATTACAGGAAACTGACCTATATTTTTAAAATAACTGCAATAGAAGACACGCTTTCAAACCAACAACTTACCAGACAAAGTCATTCGCATCACACTAGACGCTCAAATCACTTTCAATTGCATATAATTAGAACAGAATACGGAAGAAAAAGGTTGACACACGATGGAATCATTATGTACAATAACTTGCCTACTGATATAAAAAACTCAACAAATAGGAATTCATTCACAAAAAAACTGAAACTTCACTTAAGCGGTAGCCTAGCGCGATATCTTTAAAAATAATTTATATAAGAACAGCATAAATAAAAAAAATCAGCTTTACTTTATCTGTTTAAATTATCATGCCAAAAATATATATATAGAAACCATTTGCCAACCCTTCAAAGAACTTAAAGTTCATTGGGTTAGCTAGTAGGATTTAAAATCATTGTAATACCAGATGAAAAGACAAGTAGGTTTTGTGCCTGTGGGAGAAAGCGGCTAAAAAGTTGCACTCCCAGGGGCTTTTCCCTGCTTCAATAAAGACTTGAAAAAAAAAAAAAAGTTTTACCAAAAATGACAATATCGTCAATGTAGACATGGCAAATTTTTCCAATATGTTCTCTTAGGATATCATCCATTACTCTTTGAAATATTGCAAGGGCATTTTTCAATCCAAACGGCATTCTGACGAATTTATACTTTCCATTATTAACAGAGAAAGCGGTTTTTTCGATATCTTTAACTGCCATAGGGATTTGGTGAAAGCCAGAAGCCAAATCCAGTGTTGTGAAATATTTATTTGCACCAAGATTTGCTAGAACTGTGGAAGTATCGGGGATGGGATATCTGTCGCTAATTGTTTTCGCGTTTAATTTCCTGTAGTCAATTACCATTCTGTATTTCTTTTCGTTTGAAGCGTCTAATTCTTTTGTTACGATCCAAACAGGGGAATTGTAAGGTGAGCGAGATGGTCTAATAATTCCATCTTTTAATAATTTTTCTAATTGACTATTGACTTCAGATTTTAATGCTTGTGGGTATGGATAAGATTTGCTATAGACAGTGTTTTCGTCAGTTGTGCGTATGTCAGCTTTAATTTTTGTAGTGTATGGTAATTTTTATCGGGGGGTTGAAATAAGTCATGAAATTATTTTAGGAGTTTGTTAAGTTCAATTTTCTGTTTTTCTTCCAAATGATTATCGCGAATATTGATTTTGTTCACTTCTTGAAGTTTATATTGAAGTAATGGGATCGTATATTTATTTTTGATTATCAATTTTTCATTGTAGGTGTCAATTACTGCTTCTAGTTCCTTTAACGTATCATGTCCTATTATAGCATCAAATGACCTTAGTTCCTTCAAATGAAAGAATTTCACTAAGATATCTGAAAAAGGTTTAAAAAGTTTTCCTTGTGAAAATTTTACGATTTTTATATCTCCGCCGACGGAAGACACAAAAAATGGTTTTTGTATATTATGAAAAATGTTTGCATATTTAGGATCAATATAATTTTTATTTGATCTTGTATCGATCAATATTTTTAATGGTCCCTTGGCATTACCATAATCTAAAAACGTTTTTAATCCACCTAACAGTGTGATGCGACATTTCTTATAACTCTTATCACTCTCTTAGGATATTATATCGTTTGAGAACATTTAGAACTTGATGCTTCGCGATGTTTTTGATAACACATACTACATGGGATAGTGGCAGGACTCAGAGAATCGCTCAAATCAGCATAGGACAACATCAATGCTAGAAATCTCAAACCAAATCAATGGGAAAGCGAAAAAATGGCCCATAAAATAGACATACTGTTGATGCCTGAACGTACCGAGAAATACTAAAAAAAACCTAAATCTAAATTTAAACTAACCTAAGCCTAATAGAAATAAATAAATACCTAAAATAATCAACCGCTAAACAGAAAAGTGCGCCATTCTCCTAATGTGCACAAATCCCGCAATGCAGCATAAACTGCGATAGCAAGACCGTACCGATCGATCAGACACCACACCAGTACACAGAAAAAATGATCGCTGCCCCGTGTGAGACGGAATAGGCAAAGTAGCTGACAACGGCAGTGAACAACAATATCTCCATCAAGACGGTACGGTGCGTGTGTACTCCTGTAAGGTTAGTCGTCGCGAGTGTACAAAATAGCGAATATTTCACCGTAAATTATACTCCCGGGAAACTGCAAGTGCAGTTTTGTGCGAACTGTAAGGCGTATGTACCCAGTGAATCTAAGGCAGTATTAAGTCTGCAAGGTGTGGCCCAGTAGAGGCGAAGAAAAGAAGAGAACCCCAAGTGCAGTTAGAAAACCGCTGCAAAGCAGCATAACCAGTCGAAGAAGGGTGAAAAACAGACCGTAGTAGTGCAAGGTGCAATTTAATAAAACGACCATCCTGGGCCGTCTCGAAGGGAGACAGAGGAAAATCCTTCGAACCCGGAACCCCATGTAAGTTGCCCCATCATTTGGTCCTTCGAACCGGATCGGAGGAAACCCCAACCAGGAAGGATCGGTGCGGTGAGTACACCATTGCAAATTGCTGCTGACGCGACGCTACGGCAAAGACATTGCCCGTCCCAGCCCCCCGAAGGTGCCTACCGTTAGAGCCATTTTGGACGCTATCGCTGCAGTTCATTGCGAACTTTTGTAATCGCAGCTGATTTGCGCCAACTCGGAACAGAAATTTTTGAAAATTTTCTGGTTGCGAAAAAATTTGCATTTTATTAATAAGGTGGTGGTGAGTGGTAAATTCGCGTAGAGTGGTACGCTCGCGACGGGAAGGATAAATTCGTTCGATTTGTGTGCCATTCTCGGTCTGTCCGCGAAAAAGTGGCATTTCGCGCCGGGAAGGAATTTTTCGTTCGAATTGTGCCATTTCCGATTTCGGGTCGTGTAGGAACGGTACCCGCGCCGGGAAGGAGTCAGAATTTTCGAGTTGTACCGTTTTCCCGTTTCCGATACTTAAAGTGGTGGTAGTGAAGATCAGTGAAGTGGTCCAATAATGGCGACTAAAACAGAAAAGAAGCTGTCAGAGTACGTGATACAGCGGAAGGGGATCCTCGTAGTGCAGAAGGCAGTGGAGAAGTTTGCGGAGGATTTCGATTGCGATCGGGATGCCTGCCAAATACCAATTCGCCTCGATTCACTGGACCGAATCTACAAGGAGTTCCTGGAGGTACAAGGACAGATCGAGCTGTACGATAAGTCGGAGATGCTAGATACCCACTTGGAAGAACGCATGGATTTCGAGACGCGTTATTGCAGGGTTAAAGGTTTTCTACTGTCCAATCGCGCTACTGATCCCAACCAAACCATGCTGAACAACACAATGGCGACCCCTGCTCACGTTTCGTCTTCTTTCCACCTACGCTTGCCCAAGATCGACCTACCTAAGTTTAACGGTGATTTCTCGCGATGGCTCGCATTCCGTGACACGTACACGTCGATGATTCATAGCAACACAGATATTCCGACGGTTGCGAAGCTGCAGTACCTGTTGCAGTCACTAGAGGGAGAAGCCCGAAAACCATTCGAGTCCGTAGACATAGAAGCGGACAACTACGCATCGACTTGGGAGGCATTGCTGAAACGGTACGACAACAAGCGGTTCTTGAAGCGTCAGCTCTTCCGAGCTCTGTACGACCTTTCGCCAATTAATCAAGAAAGTCCCCAAGAAATTCACGCTTTGGCTGACGATTTCCACCGACATGTAAGGGCTTTGGCAAAGTTAGGCGAGCCAGTCCATTATTGGGACACCCCGTTGGTCAACCTCCTTTGTTACAAGCTGGATTCAACTACACTACGTGCTTGGGAGGAGAAAACCAGCAATAACGACGATGTGACCTATGAAATGCTGATCGAATTCCTCTACCAACGTGCCCGTATGCTGACGTCCGTTATAACCGATCTGCGATATCGGTCCCAACAACCGGCTACAGCCAAGGTGGCCGGTTCCATTCCAACCCCGCAACCATTCAAGGTGGCATACAAGGCAGCCACCGTTGAATCGAGCTCCAGTGCTCCGTGTCTCGCCTGTCCGGAGAAGCATTTGCTCTTTCAATGTCCAGCATTTTCCGAGATGTCCATCTGCCAGCGTCGTGAGCTGGTTTCCCAGAAACGCCTATGCTGGAATTGCTTCCGTACTGGACACCAAGCCAGGAATTGTACCTCCGTGTTCTCCTGCCGTAACTGCCATGAAAAACACCACTCCCTGCTGCACGAGCCAGTACCATCGAACATGCAATCTACTCCTGTCGTGGCAGCAAGCCAGCCTCTTCCCTCGACGTCCGCCATCGCTGGCCCTTCCAGCTCGATGAATCCGAACAGCCAAGTGAGCCTGTCGGCCCAGGCTGAGCACAGCACAGTTTTGCTGGAAACGGTTTGCCTCCTCGTCGTAGACCAGAACGGCAAGGAAATACCCGTACGTGCACTGTTAGATTCAGGATCCATGTGCAACTTAATCACCAACAAGCTTGCAAATTCCCTAAATCTCCGACGCACCAAAGTGGATATCGCAGTAGCTGGTATAGGTGAATCCACCAAGCAAATCAAGTGCCAATTGACTGCTAAGATCAAGTCGAAGTCGACACCGTACTCCACCAAGCTTGAGTTCCTGATCCTCAATAGACCGACGGTCAACCTTCCGACCGCTCCGATCGACATTTCCACGTGGAATCTTCCTAAGTTGTCGTTGGCAGATCCAAGATTCCAAATTCCATCCGACATTGACATGGTTGTCGGTGGTGAAGCGTACCACGAGCTCCATCTTGGCAGCAAGCGTTCCCTGGGAGAGGGATTACCGTTGCTAATAGAAACGGTGTTTGGATGGACTGTTTCCGGGAAGATATCCATCGATCATCCCACCGTTTCCCACGTCTGCCATCTGACCACTGTCGATCGAAGTTCAGAGCAAGTGTTGCAGAAATTCTGGGAGCTAGAAGCTGTTGAGCCGTGTTCCGTTGATACCTATGAAGAAAAACAGTGTGAGGAACTTAACACTACTACCACCACTCGCGATTCGTCCGGTCGTTTTCTCGTTCATTTACCACTCACCCGCGATCCCCTAGTCAACTTCGGCGAATCCAAAGCTATCGACGAATGTCGTTTTTTGAGCCTTGAGAAGCAACTAGAGCGAGATCCACCCACCAAGAACTGCAAATCAATGGACGAATTCGCAAAGAGGACGCACCTGAAGTTGAAGCTTGTCGATCCAGTTGACGATCTGAACCCGCACTGCTACCTTCGGTACCATCTAGTCTTCAAGGAATCCAGCACAACAACGAAGGAAGACCTGCTGTCGATCATTGCGAGGTTTCGCATACACCTGATCCCTATCGTAGCTCAACGAGAGATATTGCCCAGAGAGCTCATCGAAGTTGCCCGCCTTGATCCCCTTCTAGTGTCGTTGAAGTGGCAGCATCCGAAGCTATACGAAAACGGCATCACCAGAGTCGGTGGGAGACTCAAGCACGTCGCCGTTAAGTACCCGATAGTGCTTGCGAAACATCCGCTATCCATACTGTTGTCCGAGCACTATCGCAAGCATCTGCTGCATACAAGACAGCAAACTACGCAAACCACTATGGGTCAGAAGTTCTGGGTGGTGTCAGAACTTTACTCCGTTCGCCACATGTGCCACACTCGTTTCCATAAAAAAGGGTATATTTGAAGTATCCAAGCTCCTTCAAGGTGGCCGGAATGTTGATGCCTGAACGTACCGAGAAATACTAAAAAAAACCTAAATCTAAATTTAAACTAACCTAAGCCTAATAGAAATAAATAAATACCTAAAATAATCAACCGCTAAACAGAAAAGTGCGCCATTCTCCTAATGTGCACAAATCCCGCAATGCAGCATAAACTGCGATAGCAAGACCGTACCGATCGATCAGACACCACACCAGTACACAGAAAAAATGATCGCTGCCCCGTGTGAGACGGAATAGGCAAAGTAGCTGACAACGGCAGTGAACAACAATATCTCCATCAAGACGGTACGGTGCGTGTGTACTCCTGTAAGGTTAGTCGTCGCGAGTGTACAAAATAGCGAATATTTCACCGTAAATTATACTCCCGGGAAACTGCAAGTGCAGTTTTGTGCGAACTGTAAGGCGTATGTACCCAGTGAATCTAAGGCAGTATTAAGTCTGCAAGGTGTGGCCCAGTAGAGGCGAAGAAAAGAAGAGAACCCCAAGTGCAGTTAGAAAACCGCTGCAAAGCAGCATAACCAGCGAAGAAGGGTGAAAAACAGACCGTAGTAGTGCAAGGTGCAATTTAATAAAACGACCATCCTGGGCCGTCTCGAAGGGAGACAGAGGAAAATCCTTCGAACCCGGAACCCCATGTAAGTTGCCCCATCACATACAAACGAATTATTGTTAATGCTCTGTTAATAAAATATCTGAATTGTGGTGGGAAAACTGAATTTTGCTGAAGGGGTTATATATTGTACTGAGCCAAAAAAATCGATTTTTTTAAATCGATTTGAAGTTTATACTTTATTCAAATTTCCAACGCGACTGAGAACTAAGAAATCAACGCTTTTTCTTGAAAAGGGCGATACTAGCAGTGACACCATTCAAAGAAAATCAACAGTGAATATTTCCAGACTTGGTTTTATATCCTATTTAAGAACTATTGTGTTTTTTACATCCTAGATTGCAGGATTCAGTGATCGAAACCCAAAACTTCATAAAGTATTTGAAATTATTAAATTAAAATTTGTTTTTGCTATTGAAATTGACAAAATGATAGTATCACCCCTTCGGAGATTTTTTACTTTTTCGGTCCCCCCTATCAGCATTGAAGTATCGCCCTTACGTTTTTTTACAAAAACTACCAATAACTAACTACACCACCGATTTCGTCCGTGTTTTTTTCAATAGCGATCATTGTTACTATTTACAGCTGGTATCCGCTTAATAATCCTAAAAAAATACGAAAATAATAGTTTCGCCTCTAAACTGCTAGCAAAAAAAGTATCGCCCTGTTTGTTTGCATGGAGCGTGGAGGGCGAAACTAGTTTAAGAAAGCAATATCGTAGAATCCAAATTTTTAGGTTAATTTGTTGCGTTTCAAAGCCCTCATTCGCATGTATCAAAAAAACCTTATGTTTACATTTTCACAAAAAAGCGTTGAAATGAAATCGCAGCTTCTGATATCACGCTATCTCATGCATGCATAGTTCCAAGTTTTACTTCGGCATCGACTTTTTCTAAAGGTGACTTCCCAGTAGTACGCTTGATTTCAATTATTATCGCTAATCCTAATGCCAAACAACAAATAAAAACCTCTCGAAAACGAACCGTTTGGGAAAATCATCATCATTACTGGAATTTTCATTTTCACGAAGCTTTCCGATAACCTTCCGTCACTTGCGTTAATGCACTGGGTGCACAGTGCTCTGAAAATCTGGCGAAATCGTCTTAGGGCACCAGCGGGTCTAATGCAGAGCTATCTGCGCGGCGAGCTCAATCTGTAAAGAATACTAAAAATTAATTTCTATTCCATAATTTTCAGTTCAGCAATTCGAGAGATCGTGCTCACCGCAAGCCATGAAAAATAGACTACGTTGTGAAGCGATGGTCACTATTTATTAAAAAATCACGGTTAAATAAAAAATAAAACTATTAAAAAATTTCAAATAGTTTATAATTTTCACAAACTTGTTCGCCAAATTTTGGAAGAAGTCTATAAAATAACCCCTTGAAAGCCACCTAAAAATTGTTGTAGTTCGATGCAATAAAAAAAATCCCTAAAAATGAATGGTATCTATTAATGCAAAACACAGTGAATAATACATACAATAAAGACCCAAAAAAAACAAAACGACAAAATGGGGACATTGACTAAATCGGACAATTTTTTTTTCTTTATAATAAACTGAAGCTGTTAAAATATTCTTCCCGTCCCATAATGTAGTCTGATAACTATTTCTGATTATGATGAACTTTTTATTTTTGCATATTTCCATCTTCATGATAAGGAAAACATGCTCAAGACAGGATTTACTCGAATTCAGTCTTGTTCGTCTGCTAGAGCCCATCAAACATATGTTCATATTTGGCTGATAAAATCGGGGTTTCAATGTATTATAATAGATATTCAGCATTCGAAAAAGGTTCTTGTGAACGAGTGTAGAACGACTTTGTTTCTACTTACTTGAAATCAGCGGCGTAGCCAAAAATTCGGTTTGGTGGGGGTTTGGTGAAAATCGATCATACTGTCCAAACGGCATAATTCCGAAACCGTAATTTTTGAAGTTTTAAAATTATGCAGAATTAATTTTTCAGAAAATAGTAACAGAGTTCGTGTCTTTACCGAATTTGTTGAGACTTTTCTGTAGTCATGAATATTAACCTGAGAAAATTCACCATAAATACTTCTTGGACGATATACCGTCAAAATTATTTGATCTTCTTTAAAGCAGCAAGCTTAGTCTTTTTCAACATGTATTTTTCATACCACAATAATGTACGTATGTATCGGTGAAAACTTTTGTTTAAAACTTTGACCGCTGTTGTTTTATATTCCATCATTGTAGTGCGCAATAGACCTTTCTCGTCAAAAAATTTTATATAATAGGATGCTTCCTTTTTTATCCCCAATTCGTTACTACCTATTGCCACGATGATTTGGTACCTCTAACTAATGAAAAAATCAAAAATAGTGCAAGCTGCTCATTTAACCCCATATTCTGAATACCTATCTTGCCTTGTTTCCCCGTATTTTTACACCATTTGGATGAATTTCCTGTGGGGAATATTTAAAGGATGCCAGATCTGCATATATATTAGTAAATCTGCTGATTTTGCATTTTTACTGCAGATCTTTTGCAGATTACAAATATTTGGCAGAAATAAGCCTATGCCAGCCAATTTATACACCAGCCTTCAACATTTTTGATCATTTAAATTATATACATACTACATTTCTACGTCGCATTTATTGAACATTTTTGTAGCAATCTGCAGACTTTTATATTTTTACTGCAGGCTATTGTTTAAATAGACCTGGCATCACTGATGCTGAAATGATTCATTCATATACCTGTCAAAAATAAAGAGCATTGTATGAAAATGTATAACCTCACTTTTCTGACAGTTTCGGTGTGCTTGTTTACCTAAGACTTGTTTACACGGACTTTTAAAATTTACATTACTTGAATACTTTCGATGCTCTTTGAAAGAATATCAACTCAAGAGGGATGAGGATTGGAACAATGGTAACCTGGTTCATACATTGACCAATCGGCGCTGGATGTAAAACCCGGTGGCATATGCTGAATCGCAAGATCAAGCATTGGGCTATAAAACGATTGCTTTCTGGATGATGGATCCTTATCACATTTGTACACATTTGTTTGTTTGCTCGTGGGTTAATTCCTAACAAGATGATCCGATTGATTATTCATTTTTAGGTGGTGAAGTTTACCTGAACTTTATAGGTAACGAATTCGGTCGAGGATAAGTTGTTGAAATGATTTTGATCGCTCAATGCCCATATCGAAGAACGCTTCCATTGGTCAGAATGCCTACCAGCAAAAGCAACAGCAAAAGTATGGTCGATTATCGCATTGTCGTTGATTTAGCCGGCAAATGCAAAATAGCGCCCGGCACTGACGATAAGGAGTAAGAAGGATTTGATTGGAGTGATAATAATGCAGAGCATTAAACATTCTGATAGAATATCAGGGAGGAGAAATTATATGTAAATTTATATTATATCCCGAGTTGCCATCATTTTGGCACCGCAATAAAGCTATCTGCTGTCTTGTTCCAATTGGCACGAAATAACTAGGCAGCGAATGATAAATTTCATAGTCAATTTATTTACTTTTTCGGAAGGATAAGTAATTAGTATGGTGTGAATATATGTGTCGCCGGTGCCGTGTGTACCACCATAACCGGACGGAACCGTTGGTCAGCAGACCGTCCTTGTCAGTGGCGTAGCCAGAAATTTGGTTTGGAGGGGGTTTTGATGGAAATCGCAAATTTTTTGAAAAAATGCTAAAATTTAATATGAGTTTGATAAATTATTGAAAGCTCAAAAACATAAGTAGTCTAACAGATGTCATTCCAGTCTACAAACAAGAAGGATCAACATGGAACAGTTTTCAAACCTCTATAGATTATTTTCTTGTATAATATGTCAATGAAGTCAAAAATTGCGATCTTTTAAAGTGGGATAAATGATCTAAAAAATTTTCAACGTTTAAGATCACCTAATATAATAATCCTTGACTTTGAAGGTTTGACAACTTCGGGAAGTTATCAACATAAAACAGCGCCTGCTTTGATATAGAAATTTTACTAATTAATTCTCATAAAGGTAATTATGGTGAATTAATTTTTCAAAAATATTAATGTCTCTTAGACCTGGCATAGAATAGACCTGGCATCACTGATGCTGAAATGATTCATTCATATACCTGTCAAAAATAAAGAGCATTGTATGAAAATGTATAACCTCACTTTTCTGACAGTTTCGGTGTGCTTGTTTGCCTAAGACTTGTTTACACGGACTTTTAAAATTTACATTACTTGAATACTTTCGATGCTCTTTGAAAGAATATCAACTCAAGAGGGATGAGGATTGGAACAATGGTAACCTGGTTCATACATTGACCAATCGGCGCTGGATGTAAAACCCGGTGGCATATGCTGAATCGCAAGATCAAGCATTGGGCTATAAAACGATTGCTTTCTGGATGATGGATCCTTATCACATTTGTACACATTTGTTTGTTTGCTCGTGGGTTAATTCCTAACAAGATGATCCGATTGATTATTCATTTTTAGGTGGTGAAGTTTACCTGAACTTTATAGGTAACGAATTCGGTCGAGGATAAGTTGTTGAAATGATTTTGATCGTTCAATGCCCATATCGAAGAACGCTTCCATTGGTCAGAATGCCTACCAGCAAAAGCAACAGCAAAAGTATGGTCGATTATCGCATTGTCGTTGATTTAGCCGGCAAATGCAAAATAGCGCCCGGCACTGACGATAAGGAGTAAGAAGGATTTGATTGGAGTGATAATAATGCAGAGCATTAAACATTCTGATAGAATATCAGGGAGGAGAAATTATATGTAAATTTATATTATATCCCGAGTTGCCATCATTTTGGCACCGCAATAAAGCTATCTGCTGTCTTGTTCCAATTGGCACGAAATAACTAGGCAGCGAATGATAAATTTCATAGTCAATTTATTTACTTTTTCGGAAGGATAAGTAATTAGTATGGTGTGAATATATGTGTCGCCGGTGCCGTGTGTACCACCATAACCGGACGGAACCGTTGGTCAGCAGACCGTCCTTGTCAGTGGCGTAGCCAGAAATTTGGTTTGGAGGGGGTTTTGATGGAAATCGCAAATTTTTTGAAAAAATGCTAAAATTTAATATGAGTTTGATAAATTATTGAAAGCTCAAAAACATAAGTAGTCTAACAGATGTCATTCCAGTCTACAAACAAGAAGGATCAACATGGAACAGTTTTCAAACCTCTATAGATTATTTTCTTGTATAATATGTCAATGAAGTCAAAAATTGCGATCTTTTAAAGTGGGATAAATGATCTAAAAAATTTTCAACGTTTAAGATCACCTAATATAATAATCCTTGACTTTGAAGGTTTGACAACTTCGGGAAGTTATCAACATAAACAGCGCCTGCTTTGATATAGAAATTTTACTAATTAATTCTCATAAAGGTAATTATGGTGAATTAATTTTTCAAAAATATTAAGAGACATGGTGCCTTCAGCAAAGTTTTTGATAATGTCATTTCAAACAATTTTGTTGAAAATATGAAGGCTACATGAATTCAACATATAGCGATTTTAATGGACTGGGCCTGCTATATTTCTCCTTAGTGAAGAAAAATTTAGATGAAAACTATTTGTTTCTGCGCTACGGATAAAATTGTTTGAAACAATCATTGTGAGTTGAGAACCTATAACTAAATTATGGATGGATGGAACTGAAACTTGCGTTTCGACTTCATCTCATCAGAATCCGACACTAACTTGGTGGGCGGACTAAACTAGCGCCGAATTGATGATAGCTCCTGAAAATGGAATCACTCTTTGTGTTTTTGAGTCCTTTTAATATCTGAGAATTATTTGTTTTAAATCCAGTTCCCTTATTTTTTTGTAAGCTTCAAAGGCACCTTGAACGCAATGTGAATTTACTATTTAATTACCGCAGAAGAGATTTATCAAATACAGTAATTTCAGAATAGCTTGTTGTAAAGATTTTCTACTACTATATTTCGATACTCTGAATATGTGGGATATTTATGTCTTTGACAAAGTTGTTTGAAATAGCACTTTCGAAAACTTTGCTGGAGACATTAAGTCTCGACCCAAATTTGCTTGAAGAGTAATTCTTCTCTATAATTACTTCTAGGAGGATTAACCGTCAAAATTATTCTATCAGCAGATGAACAGTTTTACGTTTTGAAATTCTTCAATGTTACTTAACATCGAAATTTGGCAGTTTCGAATGAATGTGATCGTGACCGTTAAAAATTTATCGAGCATTATTTTACTTTTCTTCATTAGTCAACCTCACAACTTGCAGTACTAGTACGTAGCACACAAAATTTTAGTACGCCATTCATTGCATCCTGCTAAGAGGCTATTCATATAGTTGATAATACAACAAAAATCCAATGCTCATAAAACCGATCCTGACCTGCTAGAGACAAAATTACATCAGCTTTCAACTAGTTTCTGAAATGTTATTCTTGTTGTTTACTATATTGAATTGTTGTCTAAACTCTACACAATCTAAAAAAATACATTTTCAGCAAATGTTGAAATGTATGCAAGTTTTCGGTAAACAAGCTTATGTTTTATATGCAATCAACCTATTCAAATTTGGATTCCCATTCGAAAAATTGTCTCTAATTCATATTTTGAAGCATCTTTCCAAAAATGAGATAAATAATTCAGACAATTATTTTATTTTACATTGAAGTAATTTGGCAACTATGGGATTTTGGCTAAGAGATAAGTTACAAGATCCCCTTCCCACAATTTTCCAAAAGTTCTCATGACGCTTTAAACACAGTTCTCAATGTAGTGATCAGAGAATATTTTTCCAAAAATATTTTGTGGAATATTAAATTAAATTCGTCAGTATCAATTATTTTTTTCAATCCAATTAATTTTGGTTTGGGGGGGGTTTTAACCCCCAAAACCCCCCCCTGGCTACGCCACTGGTCCTTGTCGTACTGGTCATAGATGCGACGTTTTTTCTCATCTGATAGCACTTGACATGCTTCGGAGATCTGCCTTAACGCTCTCTACTTAGCGCAGGATACGCGAAACCACTGCTAGCTTTCGAAAGAAAATTCCTAGCTGCTGCTACCCTATCAGTCTCTCTCTCGGCTGAGGACTACAATTTCGGTCGATTAAATTATGCTACGAAAATTGTACATCCTGGAATTTCATCTAACGAGGTCAATTCATTGTGAGGAATTTCGCTGCGTTCCAATATTGCTTGCCTCTGTAGGTGATGATGTGTGTGGATTCACTTCTACAGCCAGCTCTTATGTTTTGGATAATTTTGCTATCTTATTCTGCTCAATAAATCATCTGCCTAAAGCCTCTACGTTATACTACGGCCACTTTAAAAACGCTCTGCTATTTAATCTTGTAGCTCTTGGCAAGTTAGTCCTGGCACTCTTCACGATTATTCCTGGCACTATACCGCTGACGTCGCACTTATAACGGTGATCAAACTTGGCGAGAGTGGCTGTGGTTTCGTCGGAATTGTTCACTCGACAAGCAGTAAGTGCAAGGACTCTGCTACTTATGCCTGAGCCCCTCATTGAAACCTTCGTCCTGCCGGAGTGTTAGCTTCGTCCGATACCGGAGCGTATTGCTGAATCGAAGCAGTCTGCAACTGGCGCAGCTTCCTTCGAATCGGAATCGCTGAATATTCCCGTTAGCCGAATGTCCAACGTGGCCGAAGGCAAACCGATTGCAGCAACACCACCAGCCGTAGCTGACCTTTTAGCCTTTAATCCAAGTCCCTGCCATTGGCAAAGCGACAGACGAGTGCGGCGCAGGCTGGACATCGGTTGACTCGGTGTCGGACGGGGCGAAACAGCTGCAACAGGAGCGGACCTAGTATGGGGTGTAAAGGTCATCAATTGCCATAGGTCACCAAAACGCTCTGCGACTAATATTGCGAACAAAACAAAACAAATGAAATTGATCGCAACAACGATAAAATAATCTAAATTTTACCCAAACATTTGAAACTTTTGAAAAGGGTCTAACTGCCAAACGTAAACCTTGAGAAAAAGGCAAAAGAAGTTTTGGTCGAATTCATTATAATTCTATTTAAAAATTTAATACTGTTTTATTTAGTTTGATTGCGCATATTGTTTACATCAGACACTCCCCTTAATTCATTGAGTACGTATTTCACTGCCTTTATAATCCTTTTGGAATCAGTTACAATAATCCTTTATAATCATTTTATAATAAGCGTATTGCTAGTTAGGACTTTTATATCAGCCGGGCCCTTCTATAATTTGTTATAAAATCATTAACAAAATTCTTCATAATCCATTTTTGCGTTATATTTATGCACATGGCCAGATAGATAGTTTTTAACTGGGACGTGACGTGTGGATACGAAAAAACCTAATGTCAATTGCAGCCTGGAGGAGCTGTCAAATGCAGTCAAAGAGAACCGTCAAATGCAGTCAGGGGGAACTGTCAAATGTAGCCAGTCCATTTAAAATATGAGAGGAAGAAAGAGTGGCTATGCAAGACAAGAGATCAAATGAACAGAAAAAAAGAAAACATATATCCACAGGTTTTGTCCCAGGATTTTAATAGAGAACATGAAAATTCGATTTGTTTGCATTTGGCAGTGAGCCTTTTTCAAATGTTTGGCTAGAAATTCCTTACTTCTACAATGAATCATGTACAAGAAAAGTAAAAATGTTAAATTTAACGAAACAATGTATGATGCCGACATCAAATAAAAAATTACAGCTGAGCGACCTTGTTTGGAAAGTGTTAACATTTGGCAGCGAACCAAACCAAGTTTCTCATACTATGATCGAATCAACAAAAATTCCAAGACCATGTAAACAATCTCTTTGAACTGTCAAAAAAGTGAGGTTAAACATTATCATGCAATGTTCTCCACCGAGAGGTTCACTTTAGTTTGTTTACATAACCAATGAACTTTGTACCGCGACTCACCACTTCATTTGCCGCGTTGCCAGGAACTCAAGCAAAAATATTCAAAACAGTGTTGCCCAAACACACATTTTGAGTCCCACCATTCTTGCAAAGGTGGAAAAAATACTCAACATTCTTGCATTTTTCAAATTTAAAAAAATCTTTAAAAAATCACGATAGCTCCAAATAGTCTCATTTCAACGACAATATTCTTAAAAATGTGTAGCCTTTTGATTAAAAATAAGAAAAAAGGGGGTTAGGTCGGACGAGAAAGGTCTATTGGTACCCAACCAACTAATTTCAAAACCAATTCCAACCAAAACACTTGCGAATGAAATGGAATTTATTCAAGTCTCATAAACCGTGAGTTGAACTGTTTTCCGGCTCCAAATTTATACGAAAATTTCATGGGGTCAGTCCGAGGCAATGTTAATCCAGGTTCATTAATTTTTCAAAGTATAGCATGAAAACTGGTATTAATATAACATGAACATTAATAAATTGTATATTTAAAGGCTAAACTAATTTCGAAACCATCTGAGAGACTTTGTGGATTCAAAATGAGTAACCCATACCTGTGAAACGTTTTGTACCTGAGTACACCTGTTATTCGACACGCTTGATCCACTAAAATGCAATCAACTCCAGAATAACCGTGTACTAGGAAGACTTCAAATGTGCTTGAATAGTTTATAGACAACCTATATGATGTATTTTGATGTGTCGTAACAGTGACAGGAATATTCACTAAAAATTACCAAAGAAGCGGGAAACCGGAATTACCGGGATCAGTCGTTAAATGGAACACTGTATCCAAATGTCTTCAAATATGATTGTATTTTTCACAGATCACATAATTTGATGTGCCGCATGACAGAAATAATTACTAGAATTGTTTGGTCCGAACTTCCATATTCCAGAATTGTTAATAAAGTGTCCCTATTTGGCATTGAATTTGCATTGCCCATAAATTATAGAGTTGATATTACAGACAGAAGTGTTTAACAAAAACGTTTCATCCCGGATGACTTTACATGTGATAGCATTGTTCGTAGAAAACCGAGCTGGTGCACCTTGATGTGCCGCGTGACAGGAATATTCACTTAAAAATGTGTCCGTTGAAAAGAAATCCGGAATCACCGAATGTGTTGAAAAGTTTCTCCGTGTTTCCGGATGACTTTACATGTCTGTAGATCATCGTTAATGTGCCGCATAGCAGGTATCTTCAAGCATAAATATTTCACAAACATGGGTAGCGCATTCCAAATTCACTAGGACTTCCAGCCCAGAACTGCTTCCAAGAGGCCCACAAGATACCAAAATGAAGTTATAGTGTTCAAATGTAGGATAAAATATACAATACATTTTACAATAATGCCTGACTTGCAACTAAACTTTGGAAAATTAATGAAAATGAGCTGAATGGCCCTCGGACATAACTCACGGAACATCCGTATAGATCCAAAACCGACCATCTGACTAGACCACCACATATAGCCTCGGAAACTTGAAGGAAGTAATAATCATTTGCAGATAATTCAGTTGAAACGGTTTATAATATACGACACGTTTTACCCGGTACTTTTAGTTTGTATACGTACGTCAGAATTGCATAAAAACAGTGAAATGAAATCGCTATTTTTTTGCAAAAGTGACGTTAGCTAAAATTTACAAGGTTTTTGCCAAAAATTGAAAATTTAAGCAATTGGCTATTATCTACGATTGATTCTACACATTTTGTACAGAACAGATAGTTGAAACATTATTCGTGCTTTTGAAAACATCACGAAACACAAAAATTGGTTTCCTTAAAAATATTCATATTGGCGCTAACGTCAGAATTGCATAAAAGGGCAGATTACCTATACCCCCACCCTCATCCCAATGGACAAGCATGGACTTTCTCGTGACCTCTACCCTTTCCTAAATTGTCCACGTGGTATATGGATGACCCCTAAGGTGATTTTTGCGAAATATAATATATGCATTAGGGTGTCCCAAAATGACATCATGTTAAAAAAGTCATCGGGCTCACTTCTTAAATGAAAGGTTAGGGTATCAGGACCACTTTCTTCTTCGGTGTGAATTTGTTAAAACGCTCCCTACTGGTGGCGAATTTTGATTTTTCGAAAAATGGGCCGATTTTGGGTAAAATTTCAAATTCATGCTTGTTGAAGTGCTCCTGAACTGTCTTAGATTTTTTCAGCATTTTTTATTTTTCTGGAGATCCAAATAAACAAGTTTGGTTAGTTAGTATGTACAAATTGTGGATTATGAGAGCGACAGAGCCTTGAAAACTTAGTAAAAAGTGTAATTTTTGGTGTTTTTCATTAGTTTTTCTTCAAAACTGGGTATCTACAAAATTTTAAAAGTATAGGAAATACTTCAAGTAGTTGAGCCAAATATAGGGGCGTATTTTTGCTGAAGAAAGTGTTTAGCTACGGCTAGTGAGATATGAGTTATTTAAGTTTTTGCTAGATAACCTATTGACATTTTATGCTATTTATAAAAAATAAGACTGTTCTACAAAATAAAACAATTTCAGTGTGCTTAGTGCGCATTTTGTTTTTCGTAAAATAGGAGGAAAATAATGAAAAATGGCGTTTTCTTCTTTTTTATTTTATTTTTTTTTCGATTTTTTATGAGCATATGACGATTTTTTTAAAATTATTTAGTATATTAATAACCACCTAGTAGGGTTGAAAATCATGAAAATTAAACAAATATGTCGAGTTAGTGGCAAGTTATGGCGTATATTTGCATGTCGAATAAATTAACGTGTTCAGATTTTGTATATGAAGTTTCATTCCCATGTTAGGTACATTACAGTGAAGAAAAATGCAGAAGGGTGGGGTGAATGTTGAAAAACTTATCTTTACGTTTTAGATCACACAATTCTGAAATAGTCAATTTTGAAAGCTTTGTATTTTCGAAAAAGTTTTACAACAGAATACAGCGTATTTTCTAGTACAATAATTTTGGCGAAAAATCCTCCAAGAAGTAATTATGGAGAATTAACGTTTCTAAAAATAATTAGAGACTTGGCATCATTAGTAAAGTTCTCACAATTTTTATAATTGATGGTACAAAATCATCAAATTCTCTTTAAACCCTATCCTGACGCACTAAAGACAAACAGAAAACGCCGTATTAAATCATTTTCCTTCTATTTTCCAAAAAACAATATGTGGTCTAAGCACATTTGAATTGTTTTATGTTTTGGAACATTATTATTTTTGATGAATTGCTAAAAATGTCGAAGGTTACATAACAAAAACTTATATAACTCATACCCCTTTTACCGTGGCTATACACTTTCTTCAACAAAATTACGCCCCTTTATTCGGCTCAACTATTTGAAGTGTTCTCTATACTTTTAAAAATTTGTAGATACCCAATTTTGAAGAAAAACTAATGAAAAACACCCAAAATTACCCTTTTTACTAAGTTTTAATGACTCTGCCGCCCTTATACTTCAAAATTTGTACAAACTAACTAACCACTCTTCTTCATTTTGATCTTCAGAAAATAAAAAAATGCTGAAAAAATCTAAGACAGTTCAGAAGCACTTCCACAAGTATGAATTTGAAATTTTACCCAAAATCGGCCCATTTTTCAAAAAATCAAAATTCGCCACCAGTAGGGAACGTTTTAGCAAATTTACTCCGAAGAAGAAAGTGGTCCTGATACCCTAACCTTTCATTTAAGAAGTGAGCCCGATGACTTTTTTACCATGATGTCATTTTGGGACACCCTAATATGCATGCGGCTGTTGAGTTTTTTTTCTTTGCAGGCTACAAAGCAGCCATTTTCATGACAGGCGATCAAGCAGGAATTTTGCTAGTATGAAAAGGCACGTGGTTTACAAGCTTTCACAATTCTTTTTTTTCGAGTCGCCATATTGTTTTTGGGAAACCTTTCAGTTTACACGCTTTCACTCTTTCCTTATTTTGGTTATTGCGTGGGGGATTCTAACTGGATTCTTTTTACAATAACCGGCAGGATCACAAATGTAAGAATTTGATTTTGCCAATGCTCAATCTACTATTAAATTTATTCTACATCATTTTCACATCAATTTGAAAACACGCATGTTTGGAATTATTATTATTTTTTATTTGTGATCATTGATCATTATTTCCGAAAATGTGGTGGAAGAGCGGAATTACCCTTTAGACTTCAGTCTGATTTGTCCTAATCTTTAGTTAAAATATAGGTTACCTGAAACTCGCTCAATTGCAATGAATGCGATCCGTCAGTGCAATAGTAGTGCGTAATATTCGCACCAGTTTTTCACATAGGTACATATATTGTGCATCTAATGAAGAATAATGTTCAAAATGCCTTTGATGGTAGTTGAAATGAATAAATTTCCTTTTTTTAATGCAAAAAACTTAGATGCTTTTTGAAAAAAAAAAAAATTCCAAGTCCTTTGAAATGCAAATAACTTAGAAGAATTTTGGCAGTTTATTTTTTGCGTGGATTTCGAAATTACCACGGTTTTTTCAAAAAATATTCTAAGTCCTTTTGAATGCAAAAGACTTGGAAGATTTTCGGAAAGCTGGAAGAGACGGGTCTGGAAGATTCCTCATGGCACGCACCTGGTCCGGAATGGTCTTGAAGTAGATACCAGAAATTGATTTTTGACGCCATTTTTAAATCTAAGACTTCCAGTTTAGCGAAATTCGCTATAACCCAACCAGTATGGGAAGTACAAATAGCTTTAATTAAACAGTTGTATTTACTTGAATTTTAGCAATGTGTTTAATTTGAATCAATTAAAACCCCCAACTCACATTACATACATCTCTTTCTTCTCTCACTTCCATTCTCACCGCACTCTTCTGGATGCGCACATAAAAATATTTTACATTTCGCTAGTTTATGATTAGATCTTATATTCGATGATGTTTTGGATGATCGCCCAGATTTTTAATTCGGGAATTTCGGTTAACCGGAAGTCGCCATATATAATTTCAAAATGACGTCAAACATCGACATTTGTCTCCTACTCGTCAAAAACCATTCCGAAAATATTCATATTGATTAAGTTGTAGAGAATCTCGCTAAGCCGGAAATCACCATCTTGGATTTCAAAATGGCTTCAAAAATCAATTTTTCATGGACAACCTTGCGCTGAAGATGCTGATTTATTTATTTATTTATTCCTGGCATCTACTCGTTAAGACCATTCCGAAAATACCTACATTTATTGGGTTACAGCGAATTTCGCTAAATCGGAAGTCGCCATCTTGGATTTCAACATGGCATCAAACATAAATTTCGGGCACCTACTCGTAAAAACCATTCCGCAAACATCCTTATCGCATGGGTTATAGCGAATTTCACTAAACCGGAAGTCGCCATTTTGGATTTCAAAATGCCGTCAAACATACATTTCTGGCACCTACTCGTCAAGACTATTCCGACAATACCCATATTGCATGGGTTGTAGAGAATTTTGCTAAACCGGAAGTCGCCATCTTGGATTTCAAAATGAAACCAAAAATCAATTTCTGGCACCTACTCGTCAAGACCATTCAGAAAATACCCATATTGTTGAGGTGCGGGACATAAGGAGTCCAGACCCGTCTCTTCCATCTTTCCGAAAATCCGAAAGTCTGTTGCATTCAAAAGGACTAGGCATATTTTTTGCAAAAAACGAGATAATTGCGAAATCCGCGCAAAAAACTGCCAAAATTCTTCTAAGTTCTTTGGATTTAAAAGAACTTAGCATTTTTGTAGGAAAAAGTCTAAGTCTTTTGCATTCAAAAGGACTTATTTATGCAAAAACCGTTTTAATTGCGAAATCCGTGCAAAAAAAAACTTTTAAAAATATTCTAAGTCTTGTGTTGAGAGTTTTTTAGGCGAACTTTCGAATTAACGCGGTTTTTTTACGAGGATTTTCGAATTAACGCGGCTTTTTACGCGGATTTTCCAATTAACGCGGTACGTATCCCCCGCGTAAAAAAACCTGAGTGTAATACATTTTCATTATACATGACATGACAACTATATACAAGGAATCAATATTCGAGTTCTAAAATTTTGTAAAAGAAAAGACCAAATCGATAACTTGAACCAGTAATCAGCGGTTTGAGTTTGGTTGTCTTGATCAGCTGGTAGGAGAAACAGGAATGTTCGCATAATGTATAGGAAGGATACTTTATGCCCAAATGGTCTAAATACCAAAAATGGTTTGGTTAAAATCTCGATGTTTCATGCATTTTAAAGATATTTGTCATCTCAAATTCGATTCCTTAGAATTTTTTTAGTTTCTTCTTATTCAATTTCATGTGACCGGACGATTTCCGGAACCATAAAACCGATCCGTACGAAATTTTGTTGCAGGAAAATATACCTTTAATTTGAGGCATTTGTGATAATCGGCCAAACCATCACCGAGAAACTGATAATAGCAAAAATAACCCGAGAATAGTGAAAAACTGTATTTGAGCGCAATGAAAACTTGAATGCCCTATTTATCATACAACTGCGCGCATCAATTAGCAACCATCGTACCAGATGCGAGCCCAAGTGCACACTGACGCCAAAACTTCGTTGACGGTGGTACACGCATTCTTGAAAGAAGCTTATACAACAGGTAAAAGAAGCGAAAGAGATAGCATGTCTGGGTGCCGACCACCCCGACCACATGTTGTGAGAATGGGAATTTATTTCAGCCAACTGCATGCCCCCACCATCATTTCAAGAACGAATGAGAAGCGCGATTGACAGATCTGTATGCGTACCGCGCAGTGCTACCAAAAGCACAGATGTTTCTATAAAGCTGCAGATTATTTGAATTGTATAGGTACAGATTAAAATGATGTCTAAGGAAACTACAGCATGGTACATATTTTTGGAGATAAAATGGTAAAACAATTGTTTTATTTGACATTTCTAATACCTAGTAATATTGAGAAAGTGTATATAGGATATATAAATTTACGGAAACTGTTTTTCTTTGGTGTGTAATACAAATATATTTTTTAATTTGACTACTCCAAACAAATGATTTGCTGGCGAATGAACTTATTATTGAAACCTTAACAATAGAACAAATGATTTTTGCACTAAGAACTCAATGTTTTTTATTTATTATTGACGGAAAAATAAAGCGAGATTGGAAAGGTTGATGTATAAAACACCCAAATTAACCAAATATTATTCAACTAGCAAAACGTTTGCATTAACTTATTGCTGTAAATTTCGGTACAAATTTTCTGAAAAAGTAGCGCGATTTTTTTATTCCCGGTAAATAATATAAAATGTGGCATCACTGGTACCAGCTTATTTTAGGTTCTCTTTGCCGCTCAGCAGCGAGAGGGGAATGGGTGTCGCAGCTCTCCAACGTGCAATGTTGCATCCAAAGTTTTGTATCACAACAGAGCAAAACTTTCTCTTTTGCTCACCGAAAAAAATCGCGGCGGCCATGTTTAACTCAACAATTTGGTCATCGATGACCAATTGTTGAGCAATGTTGAATTTCGAAACACGCCTACTTAGTTTGAATTATTGAGTAATGGAAAATTTTACTTGGGTTTTGATAGTCAATTTAGTAAACCAATTCTGTTACCAACTCTCCGCAATATTCTCTTTTTACTCAATCGTGAAAAATACTCAGCAAATTTTCAGATGGGAATTGCTGACTTGTTCAGCAATTTGATCATTAAATTTGACGAATTGGTAGTGGAAGTTAATTTACCAGCTTTTTAAAGGGTTGCACAGAAAATTAAAAGACGATCGAAAGAAATCTTACATTTCCTGAACTTGATTACGAATTTTAGCCCGGGATTTCTTAACACAAAACATTCTCATTATCAAAAAATCGCTTGTTCGCAAAAATTATCAATAAAGCCGAATTATTTCCACATTTTCGCGATTGAAGCTACACTCCCTTGCACTATCAGGCTTCTAATTATTACACTTACGAGTCAAATCCTTTATACAAAATCGTCATGTGTAAAATTGCCCAAGTCAAAACCTCAAACATAATGACGACCAGAAAAATTTCACTATAACTGCTTTTTTCCTGGTTTTTGTTGAAAATTCATGGTTTTAAGAAAGACTGAGAAGTATTCGCAATGTTCAAACACGTCGTGTTAATGTTTTTTTTTTCCGAAAATGGCAGATGGTTTGTTGTACATGATTTGTAAGTTTTTGACGAGATTCATAGAATCTCGTCTCGTAGAACATCATAGATGTTTAACTTTTTGCCGAACAAGTCATTTTATTGCTGCATAGTGGATAATTTACCGAAAAAAGCAAAAGTAATAATAAATTCAATTGAAAATATTCCAGGTTTTATCAGCAAATTATTCGTTATTTAATTAATTAACTACCAAAGTCGCTTAAAAATGAATACACTTTCGCAATTTTTTAAATCAATTGCTGATCTCCGTTAAATATTACTGTGCAAATCGTCAAATGAAATTACCGAACAAGTTTGGGTTTGCTTAGTGTGTACATATAAATGGCTGGTTTGAATATGTAAAGCCTAAATAAAGCACTCATTTGATATAAAATATCGCCATTCTTTCTTTTTTATTCATTTCGTTTATTTGATAGGCTGATTTGATTTGCGATAGTTTGGCGGTGCCAAATTCTTTTGTTTTTACATTTTGGATATTTTAAAACTAGGAGGTTACAATGTTGGAATATTTTTTTTAAAAAAGAAAAATTTTACAGCTATCTTAAGACTAGAAATAAGATTCTATATACAAGAGAGGGGGCAAAAGATTTTTTTTATGAGAAAATTTTAAAACAAGGAATTCAATAGTAATAATTTTTAGGAAATATTTACAGTTATCTTAAAACTAACAATATAGTTTGGTACACAAAAGGGGGAACAAATATTTATGAGAAAATTCGCAGGTGTTTTAAGACTAGGGATACAATTCTATTTACAAGATGGGGGACAATAGTTTTAACAAAGAGGTAAAATTACAACTATCTTAAAACTAGGAATACAGAATACAAATTTGAACTTTTTTTAGCGGAGACTTATGCTTGGTCAAGATATTCAGAGGGGGGCTGTAGAAGCAGTTGTATCAAGAACAGGGGAGAGAAAGCGTAGATGGTGACCGGGAGAGAAGAGCAAAACTTGCAACTTTCGGGTAAACGGGAGATCAGCGAAAGATTACCGCCTCAGTCTAGTAGGTCGGATTGGTGGATGGTATTCTTCGGACCCGCGAGGAATCCTTCAAAAGTCATCGGACCTTGAGTCGCTCTCGCTTCAGTTTCCGTAGTGGTAAGTGCGACGGCGGTTACATAGTTGCAGTCTGGAGCTGATCGGTCCCACAAGGCAGGAGAAAGCTTCTAAAACGAGAAATAAAAAGTGAGGGGCTAAATTGGGATATTTGTCGTTTTTATGAAAGTATAAATAAGGGACATATAGGGGAAATCACGATTCGCCAGTATATCTCGGACTGGGACATTGGGTGGTCTACCTCGGGCCCGAAGGGAATCCTTTAACTGAGACCTGGCGTCCAAGTACCCAGCGCATACCCAGACAACGTGCTCGATGTCGTGATAGCCCTCGTCACAAGCCCAATACGCCGCAAATGCGCATCCAAGGTGTAGTGGTTGGACATAAGTCGGGACATTACACGAATAAAATCCCGACCCACATCCATTCCCCTGAACCAAGGCTTCGTTGATACCATTGGGATAACGGAATGTAGCCATCGTCCAAGTTCACCATTGCTCCACGAGGTTTGCCAACTGTTGAGTGTCCTCTGACGACAAATACTAAAAAATTCGTTGAAGCAGATTGGTCTTTCGTATATGTCACCATTTAATGCGCCCACCTTCGCTAATGAGTCGGCCTTTTCATTGCCCGGGATAGAGCAATGAGAGGGGACCCAAACAAAGGTAGTTTGATAAGATTTTTCAGATAACGTACACAAGGACTCCCGTATCTTCCCCAGGAAATATGGGAATTGCTTTTTGGGCTTCATCGCACGAAGAGCCTCGATGGAGCTGAGGCTGTTCGAAATGATGAAATAGTGATCTGTGGGCAGAGTGTCGATGATCCCAAGGGTGTACTGAATTGCAGCTAACTCTGCGACGTAAACTGAAGCGGGATCATTGAGCTTGAATGAAGCGGTGATAGTATTGATGAAGATACCGAAGCCAGTGGACCCATCGAGATTTGATCCGTCAGTGTAGAACATTTTGTCACAGTCGACTTCTCGGAATTTATTATAAAATATATTGGGGATCACTTGCGGGCGTATATGGTCCGGGATTCCACGAATCTCTTCCTTCATGGATGTGTCGAAGAATACAGTAGAATCAGAAGTATCTAGGAAACGAACACGGTTGGGAGTATATGAAGAAGGATTAATGCTCTGTGCCATGTAGTCGAAGTACAAGGCCATAAATCGGGTTTGAGAAACAAGCTCGACGAGCCTCTCGAAGTTTTCAATCACCAACGGGTTCAGAATGTCGCATCGGATGAGTAATCGATATGAGAGTTCCCAAAATCGATTTTTTAGCGGAAGAACGCCCGCCAGTACTTCGAGACTCATCGTATAGGTCGAGTGCATGCAACCCAAGGCAATGCGCAAGCAACGATACTGGATTCTCTCCAGTTTGATGAAGTGTATGTTCGCAGCGGAGCGGAAACAGAAACACCCGTACTCCATCACCGACAATATCGTTGTTTGGTATAACCTGATCAGATCTCCTGGGTGAGCACCCCACCATGTTCCAGTTATTGTTCGGAGAAAATTGATCCTTTGTTGGCCTTTCTTTTTCAGATACCTAATGTGACATCCCCAGGTACCTTTAGAGTCGAACCAGACCCCGAGATATTTAAATATGAAAACCTGGTTGATCGTTGCACCCATTAATAGAAGCTGGAGTTGCGCCGGCTCACGCTTCCTAGAAAAAAACAACCAACTCAGTTTTCTCCGTGGAGAATTCAATACCCAGCTGAAGAGCCCAAGCAGACAAATTGTCCAAGGTATTTTGTAATGGTCCTTGCAACTCGGCAGCTTTGGGCCCTGTAACAGAGACCACGCCGTCGTCTACAAGTTGCCTTAGCGTGCATGAATTGGCAAGACAATCGTCAATGTCATTCACGTAAAAATTGTAGAGTAGGGGACTTAGACATGAGCCCTGGGGAAGACCCATGTAGCTAAATCGCGATATTGTTAAATCGCCATGCGAAAAGTACATGTGCTTTTTAGACAACAGGTTTAGCAAAAAGTTATTTAAAATTGGCGAAAGACCATGCTGGTGCAGCTTCTCTGACAGAATGTTGATAGAAACTGAGTCAAAAGCCCCCTTGATATCCAAGAAGACTGATGCCATCTGCTCTTTGTTAGCATAGGCCATTTGGATTTCTGTAGAAAGCAACGCAAGGCAATCGATCGTCCCTTTGCCTTTGCGGAAGCCAAATTGTGTATCTGACAGTAAGCCATTTGCTTCAACCCAATTGTTGAGGTGAAACAAGATCATTTTCTCGAACAACTTCCGAATACAGGACAGCATTGCAATCGGCCGATACGAGTTGTGGTCGGAGGCTGGTTTTCCTGGTTTTTTGATGGCGATAACCTTCACTTGCCTCCAGTCATGAGGGACAATGTTACCCTCAAGAAACTTGTTAAATAAATTCAACAAGCGCCTTTTTGCAGTGTCAGGTAGATTCTTCAGCAAGTTGAATTTGATTCTGTCTAACCCTGGGGCGTTATTGTTGCACGATAAGAGAGCAAGTGAGAACTCCACCATCGAAAACGGTGTTTCGTTCGCGGTATCGTGAGGAGACGCGGCGCGGCACGTTTTCTGTACCGGGACAGAGTCCGGACAGATCTTCTTGGCGAAAGCAAATATCCAACGGTTTGAATATTCCACGTTCTCGTTGGTACTATTACGGTTACGCATACGTCGAGCCGTACCCCAAAGAGTGCTCATCGCTGTTTCTCTCGTTAACCCGTCGACGAACCGGCGCCAATAACTGCGTTTTTGGCTTTCATTAGACTCTTCTTTCGCCTTTCTAACGACGCGTACTGTTGATAGCTAGCGGGTAACCCGTCTTCCCGGAAGGCCTTATATGCAGTGGACTTTTCCGCGTACAGCTCTGAGCACTCTTTATCCCACCATAGGGTGGGAGACCGTCCATGGGTATTCGCGCTGGGTACTGGTTTAGTCTGAGCTTGATTCGCACTGTCGAGAATCAAGCCAGCCAAAAACCTGTACTCTTCCTCCGGAGGAAGTTCTTGAGTGGATTCGATTTTAACGGATATCGCGGTCGCGTAACTCTTCCAATCAATGTTCCGTGTGAGGTCATACGAGACATTGATTGTTTCCGATGGTCTTGAACCGTTAGCAATTGAAATCACGATAGGCAAATGATCGCTACCGTGGAGATCAGGGATCACCTTCCACCTGCAATCTAACCGTAGCGATGTCGAGCATAGCGATAAATCCAACGCGCTTGCGCGTGCTGGTGGTGTAGGAATCCGCGTCATTTCTCCCGTGTTTAAGATGGTCATGTTGAAATTGTCGCAAAGATCTTGAATTAATGTTGATCTATTATCATCATGAAGACAGCCCCATACCGTACCGTGCGAGTTAAAGTCTCCCAGAACTAGCCGCGGAACCGGTAAGGATTCCGTGATATTACAAAACGTTCGGTGCCCTACCGAGGCTCTAGGAGGAATGTAGATGGAAGCAATGCAAAGGTCTTTACCTTTGATTAAAACTTGACAAGCGACAATTTCAATGCCTGGTGTCGAAGGGAGGTTTATTCGGTTGAAAGAATAGCACTTTTTAATCCCCAAAAGTACTCCTCCATAAGGGTTTTCTCGATCCAGACGGATTATATTAAAGTCGTGGAAGTTGAGATTTATATCAGAAGTTAACCAGGTTTCACATAATACGAAAGCATCACATTTTAAACTGTTTAGTAAGAATTTGAAGGAATCGATTTTCGGGAGGATACTTCTGCAATTCCACTGTAGGACAGTGATCGAATCAGTGACCTCGTTTGATGACTTAGCCATCGAAGGATACGATCGCTGCAAGGAGGGGCCATTTAGCAGTCAACTGTTTCAAAAATGTTTGCACCATAGGGAGAAAATGTATCAGAATGCTTTTAAGAGGATCAGTAACATTGAAAGCTGTGAAAATTAAGTCCACTATGTCAGAAAATTTAACTAGTCCGCTACTGGACTGAGTATCTGTTTGAAAAAAGGGAACACTTGGGGTTTTTGGTGTCCCTGGAAGTGGTGGATACTCCTTGTTAGAATTAAAATTTCCAAGTCCTGGAGCAACTTGCTTCGGCTTTAGTGCATCACTTCCATTGGATTTATTGATTGTAATTGGCGCACTCTGAGTGGACGACACCTTGGCACCCTTACGAGGCAATCTAGGGGAGGCTAGATTTTTCCTCTTCCTGGACTCCCCTGAGTTAACCAAAGATGTTCCCTCTTGTGGGTCGTCAGATTCTTGCTCAACGCCAGCCAAAAGAGCAAAGGAATTTTCGGAAGGGACAGATGGCGAAGCATTCTTAAGAATTTCTGCATAAGAGCGCTTCGAGCGTTCCTTAAGGGAGCGCTTAATTTTATCCCCGCGCTGTTTGTACGCGGGGCATAATTTGAGATCATGCGGAAGGCCCCCGCAGTAAATACACTTTTCAGTTTCTCCACCGCAAGAGTCATCCTCATGTTCTCCCTCGCATTTGCCGCACCTTTTCTTATTGCCACAATAGGTGGCTGTGTGGCCCAGCTGCTTGCAATTGCTGCAGTTCATTACCCGCGGTACAAACCGGCGAACAGGTAGACGAACCTTATCCAGGAGGAGATAGTTGGGGAGGGAAGACCCGGAGAAAGTCACCCGAAGCGAGTCTGACAATGAATAAGTTGTCTTATTATTCTCAGTTTTTGCGGAATACAATTGCTTGCATTCCAGAATCTTCACATGTTCAAGTGAGGGGTCCTTAAAGCAACCAACTCCGCACTTCAACACGTCTTCGCACTTCAAACCCGGTTCGGCGACGACCCCGTCGATCTCCACTGCTAAATAAGGAATATACGCTTTAAATTGCTTTGTAAAACGTTCGCTGCGAGCAATCTGGTTTGCCTGGTCGAGGTCATTCACTAATATGCGTATCTTATTAGCTCTAACACGTGTTATCTGAGCTACGGCCGGGTAGTTAGCAGTCAGCTCCCGTGAGATTTCTAAAATATTAAGCGATTTCGTGATGGGCCGGAAATAGACCACCCAGGGTCCAGTCGAACTGGCTGGATATGTTTTAATACGGGGAGGACTGGGGGAATCAGGGGAGGGAGTAATTTCGGGTTTAGCCGGTATATCCATGGGAATATCATTCCCATCCAATGTTACTTCGCCCTCGGCCATTTAGGCACGAGGATAGCACGTGGTGTAAACGAGAGATGAAACTTATATTCAGGGGAAAGGGATCTAAGAAGTAGCGACCGATCGGGGGAAAGGGAAATGAAAAAAAAAGATACTTAGCTTATTTAGCGGCTTGTCCGGTTATTCCACTATTCACTTCACCAACCTAGGCACCGGCGAACAAAGCCAGCCTCAAACAATGGTTGACCTTCACAATGTATATATTTACTCTATGCACAGCACAAGAAAAACGATCTGCTTCGGTCGAGAGCTCAGACGATTGTGAATATCGCCATTCTGTTGTTTTTGAAACCATCGTATTTTATTGGCATTTTTTTCAAACATGCTCTTTCTGTAACTGAGCATCTGATGATGAACACTTCTCTTGAATTGGGCGAGAATTAACACTTTACCATCCCCCCTGCGTGGTAGAGCGATATGTGTGAACACAAAAAAATCTCTTAATTCTCGAGAGCGTGTTCTGTCGCTTTCGCTGCGTTTAACTGCTTGCAAGAGAGAAAATGAGCCAAAATCGAGAGCAGTAAGGAAGCCTGCCAACGGCGGATGATGAAGATCAACGGGCAGCAGCGGTGAAACAGAACACATTACATCAATCGGCATATCCAGTGAGCAAAAGAGCAAGTCAAGTGTTCACTCTAAATGATTGCGTATTAGATTGGTCTGATGCAAGTTAAGAAATTACATACCATCAAGCAGTAAGGAGCCTGCAGCAGATAGGACCACTGAGTCACACGGGCGATTTCCATCATTATCCTTCATCCAGGATATCCCAGGCTGGTTATAGTTACCGCAAACTAGCACATGATCTGTGTCGGTTCCTTTTTCACACAATTCATGGATCGATTCAATATGCGCATTCAGTATGCCGACAACCTTACTCTTGTGGGGGGAACGTAAATGGCACACAATAACAGTCGTTTGGATCCAATGGTCATCGACACACACATTTGCTCTAACGTTTCTCCTCTGGTTACATTCCCATTAGAACTGATGAATCGATGATGCACAGCAATCAACACGCCTCCAAAACCTACTTTGGTGCTATTTTTCGAACTCCGGTCGCAGCGGTATACGCTGTAGCTGCTTCCAAAAAGCTGTGACGAATTAATAGCTGCGTCGAGACCCGTCTCGATCACAATGATGACATCTAAGTTACAGTCCAGTGTGTTACAATAGAAATCATCGATCTTAGTCCGAATCCTATGGTTGAATAATATTTTGATTGTTTTTGTATAGCTTTCAAACGGTTTACGATATCGCCTTGATGTCAATGGGAAAGTAATAGGAGGTTATGATTTTTTTTGGGCAAAAGTCTAAATATCTCGAAAACTATCGCATTTTGGAAGATATTTGTTAAATGCATTTTGATTTAAAATGATACTCAGAATTATATGCTTTAATAAAAGTTCAGTTTTGTATGTTAATTAATATGAAATTTAAAAACATGTATAAAATTAATTAAGTTTTTTTTGTGTTTCGAATCTCGTCAGTAACTAGCACCATCTGGGTGTCTAGTTAGACGATGTATCTAAACTAGTACCCAAATTAGCACTAGTTAGACACAAAAAATCCAAACAGTTCACACGACATATGTGAACGCCTAAAGCCACATGTCCCGAGTGATGTCCCGGGAAGCAAATATAGCTCTGGTTTGCTGACGAGAAAGCGAAAACGAACTCTTGTCTTTTGGTTGAAGAAACCAAACGCCTGGTAATATGCAATCAATTCCCAAAAGGGAAAATTGGACTAAAGCGTTTTGCGCGTTAATTTTAATTAAATTTTTTTGTGTTTCGAATTCATCTCATCAGTAACTAGCACCATCTGGGTGTCTAGTTAGACGATGTATCTAAACTAGTACCCAAATTAGCACTAGTTAGACACAAAAAATCCAAACAGTTCACACGACATATATGAACGCCTAAAGCCACATATCATGAGTGATGTCCCGATTAAAATTATTCTCAATATAAGTTTTGTACCTTTCCCAATTCGCTTAGTGATAATTGAACACTGAGGTAATGGGATTGGAAACAGCTTTTTGAGAAAGTGAAAAAGTTACTGGAAGATGATCAGAATCAAACCAAATCAATTGTTGATGGATTCCTTACAGACGAATAGCGCGTAGGACCATTCGGGAACAAAATTGAATAATGACCAGCAGAGCATTCATTAAAAAGTAGTTTACCGTTGGAACTGCTTTGAGCATTATTCCAGGCTCGGTGTTTGGCGTTAAAATCACCGATTATGAAGAATTGCGACCGATTTCTTGTAAGTTTTTGTAAGTCTCCTTTCAAGAAATTAATTTGCTCGCCAGTGCATTGAAAAGGCAAATAGGCTGCAGCAATAAAAATGATACCAAGATCAGATTTCAACTTCGATACCCCAACTCTCGATCACCTTGGTGTCAAGAGATGGCGTAACGGAATGTTTGATCCTGCGATTAACCGCTATTGCGATTCCTCCGCCGAATCCAACAATTCGATCAAATCGATGAATAACAAAATTAGAATTACTCTTCAATTTAATATTTGGTTTTAAAAAAGTTTCGGCCACAACGGCTATATGCACATTATGTATCCTCAAGAAGTTGAAAAATTCGTCTTCGCACGTTTTTAATGAACGAGCATTCCAATTTAATAAAATTAAATGATTATTTAAAGTTAAGTTTTAATTTTTTTTGCTACAATTAGCGCATTTGAAAGTTGTGGTTTTTTCACCGGACAAGCCTTTCGTGTCTTTAGTGTGCGATTTATCGCCACAGATCATACATTTGGAATCTAAATGTCAATTTTTTGTGCCGTGCCCATAGCCTTGGCATCTACGACACTGGGTCAGATTTTGAATTCTGCCCCCATGTCGTCTATAATGTTCCCACTTTACTCGCACGTGGAACATAAAACGTGCTTTTTCAAATACTTTCAAATTATTAACCTCATTACGGTTAAAATGAATTAAATAAAGCTCCTGGATAATTCCAGAGTGTACTGGCGTGTCATCGCCGCTAGCCTTTCTCTTCATAAGAATTTTTCAATTCGTTGGATATTTCATCCAAACTTTGACCTTGAGGTAGCCCTTTCAAGACAGCTTTGAATGGTCTATCTGTCTTGAAATCATATGAATAAAATGTATATAACTTCTCCGTAAGATACAGGAGTAATCGTTTGTGGCCAATCAATTCCTCCGCTGTAACTCGACATTCTCCTCTTCGGCCAAACTGAAAAGAGACTTTCACGTCCGGAAGGATCGTCGAAAGCTAAGTTCGAAAGGCTTTGAAGTTGGAGATCATCACTGTTATAGGCGGAGGTGATTGCGTTTTCTTCTCATAGGCATTATGCGCAATGCGAGGAAATTTAGAAATTTCATCTGCTTCACATTCGGATAAAACATCGAATGAGTTCATAACAGTTTTTGCAACCGACCGAGACGGTTGTGCCTCCAGGTGGAAGGTTTTGTTCTCGAGAGAGTGACGGAGTGCGAGACGCTGTATGCGTTATTGTGGGAGAGAGAGTGAGAGACGAGTTTGTTAAGTGTGAGTCGACAGTTGATACGTCGGAGGCGTGGTCAACGGCATCCTCGACAAGGGGTATTTTGACAGCAAACCGCGGGTAGACGAATTTGCCTACCGCGGTGGCAGAAATCGACAGTGATCGTGCCTGTACACACAGAAAAAAATATAGTGTATTGGTGTCGTCGGGCAATTCTAATCGACGAGAGGGAAGCGTCACAGGTAGACCCATTTTCTCTATTTGTCTACCGCAGAAGTGGTACGACGAATAAGGAAAACAAGTGGCACCGAAAAGTGCCGCATCGACAGTGGGATTTTCGCAGCAAGCCACAGGTAGCCACATTTGTCTACCGAGCTGGTGGAAACGGAGAAAGCGCGCTTGTGGTGGTGATACCGACGAGCAGCTTAATCGGAGAGAGTTTTGAAGTGTTGCAGGTAGGACTATTTCTCTACTGAAGAAGCAACGCGACGAAGAAGGACAGCAAGTGTCACATTGTCAAACAACGGGTACCGAGTTTACAACGTAACACATGAGGTGTGTTCTACCGGTGTCTTCGTCACCTAATAGATAGCAGATAACAGGTATATTTTTCATTCCTTTTTGTGATAGTTTTTCTTACTAGGTAAAATGGATGAAGAGATGGGAGAACGAGTAACAGACCCTCCCCCTAAGCCTTATGCTGAAAATGTAAATCCGACTAGAATTAAAATTTACCCAGAGTCGTCAACAGGACCATGGATTGTATTTATTAGGCGTAAAGCAAAGGCGCTAAATATCATTCAAATTTCTAAAGATTTGACTTCGCGATTCTCGGATGTAAAAGAGATCGTCAAAGTTAATAAAGATAAAATACGCATTGTCGTTGGTTGTCTCAAACAAGCCAATGCAATTGCTTCTTGCGAGCTTTTTACGCGTGAATATAGAGCGTATATTCCTTCAAAGGAAATTGAAATTGATGGGGTCATCACAGAATCGAGTTTGACTGTTGATGACTTAGTTAAGCATGGGGTTGGTCGTTTCAAAGACACCATACTTAAAGACGTAAAAATACTTGAATGCAAGCAATTGCATTCAGTATCACACGAAGGAGATAAAAAAGTTTATCGACTGTCTGACTCATTTCGAGTGACTTTCGCTGGGTCTGCGCTGCCCAACTATGTCATTATCGATAAGATTCGTCTCCCTGTTCGCCTTTTTATCCCTCGTGTAATGAATTGCCTTAATTGCAAACAGCTTGGCCACACAGCCACTTACTGTTCCAATAAGGCACGGTGTGGCAAATGTGGGGGTTCTCATCAAGAGGATACATGTAATGAAAATTCAGAAAAATGTTTAATGTGCGGAGAAAACTCACATGAGGTCCCTGCATGCCCCATTTATAAATTGCGTGAGGATAAAATTAAACGATCCTTGAAGGAGAGGTCTAAGCGCTCCTATGCAGAAATGTTGAAAAATGCTACCCCTAAACCCATCTTCTTAGAAAACACTTACACATCTCTATTTTCGGAACAGTCTGACTCTGACGGAGCGTGCGAAGGTACATCATTTGTTTTACCCGGAAATTCCAGAAAAAGAAAACAGTCTTCTTTTCCCAAGCTGCCAAGCAAGGGCCTTAAAATTTCTCCACCAATAGATAAACTGCGCCCAAAACCGAAAAATTCCGATTCAAAACCGAAATCAATTCCGCCCGGTTTTGGGAACGTACAATCCAAACAGAACACCATTACTGGAAATAATAAAATTTCGACTTCCTCTGAGCCTCAGCCGGGGGTAGGATTATTGAAATTTTCTGAAATTGTTGATTGGATTTTTAAAGCATTCAATATTTCTGAACCACTAAAGAGTATACTTTCAGCTTTCCTCCCAACAATTAGAACATTTTTAGAGCAGCTGATTGCTCAATGGCCCATCCTTGCAGCGATTGTATCTTTCAATGGGTAACTCACCTCCTCCAATGAAAGATTCCATCACTGTTTTACAGTGGAATTGCAGAAGTATCATACCTAAAATTGATTCCTTAAAAATTTTACTGCATAATTTAAAATGCGATGCTTTTGCTCTATGTGAAACATGGCTTACCTCAAACATTAATTTCAACTTAAATGATTTCAACATTATTCGCCTAGACCGAGACACCCCGTATGGAGGAGTGCTTCTAGGAATTAAAAAGTGCTATTCTTTCTATAGAATTACCATCCCCATGATTGCTGGCATTGAGGCTGTAGCAGTCCAAACGAATATTAAAGGCAAAGACATGTCTATCGCTTCTATGTATATACCTCCCAAAGTTCAAATTGGACAACGTCAAATTTTTGAGGTAGTGGAATCAATGGCTGCTCCGCGTCTGATACTGGGAGACTTCAACTCGCACGGAGTATTGTGGGGTTCCCTCTACAATGATAATCGATCCTCTTTGATATACAATGTTTGTGACGAATTTAATATGACAGTTTTAAATACTGGCGAAACAACACGCATCCCCAGACCTCCTGCACGTCCAAGTGCATTAGATCTATCTCTGTGCTCGACATCACTTCGGTTAGATTGCACGTGGAAGGTTGTACCTGATCCTCACGGTAGCGATCATTTGCCAATCGTTGTTTCAATTAACAGTGAATTAGGCCTTACGAATTCAATCAATGTTCCTTATGACTTAACACGAAATATTGATTGGAAAACATACGAAACATTAATTTCCACTTCTCTTGCTTCGACAGAGCTACCCCCTACCGAAGAATATGAATTCTTAGCGGGTTTAATTATTGAAGCAGCAGAACAAGCCCAAACGAAATGCAATCCTGGAATGACAATAAATAGACGGCCCCCTAATCCTTGGTGGGACAAAGAGTGCTCTGATGCATATGAAGCTAAACAAGTTGCCTACAAAGAAATTATGAAACAGAAAGGGGGTATACGTGAGAACTTTGAAAATTATTTCATTTTGCAAAACAAATTTGACAGTATACGTCGTGCCAAAAAATCTAGTTATTGGAGACACTTCGTTAATGGCTTGTCAAGAGAAACATCAATGAGTACTCTTTGGAACACAGCCAGAAGAATGAGGAATCGAAACGTGACTAATGAAAGCGAAGATTTTTCGAATCGTTGGATATTTAATTTTGCCAAGAAAATTTGTCCCGATTCTGCTCCTACGCAGAAAATCACTCGCGATGCTCCCACAAGTAACGATTTCATAGATTCGCCTTTGACAATGATGGAATTCTCAATTGCACTCCTCTCATGCAACAATAATGCTCCGGGACTAGACAGAATTAAATTCAACTTGGTGAAGAATCTGCCGGACCTAGCAAAAAGACGCTTGTTGAATTTATTCAATAAGCTTCTTGAGCAGAACATTGTCCCGCACGACTGGAGACAAGTGAGAGTTATCGCTATTCCAAAACCGGGAAAACCAGCCTCCGATCATAACTCGTATCGACCGATTGCAATGCTATCCTGCATCAGGAAATTGTTGGAAAAAATTATCCTACGACGTCTCGACAATTGGGTTGAGGCGAACGGCTTGCTATCAGATACCCAGTTTGGTTTTCGGAGAGGAAAGGGAACGAATGATTGTCTGGCGCTACTTTCGTTAGAAATCCAACTCGCTTACGCAAAAAAAGAACAAATGGCGTCTGTGTTCTTAGACATAAAAGGAGCATTCGACTCAGTCCCCATTGATGTTCTCTCGGAGAAGCTACATCAATGTGGTCTTTCACCGATATTAAATAATTATTTATACAATTTATTGTCAGAAAAGCACATGCATTTTTCATATGGCGATTTGGCGACACTCAGAATAAGTTACATGGGCCTCCCACAAGGCTCTTGTCTAAGCCCCCTTCTCTATAATTTTTACGTGAATGACATTGATAATTGTATTGTCAGCCCATGCACTTTAAGACAACTTGCAGATGATGGGGTGGTTTCTGCCACAGGACCAAAAGCTATAAATTTACAACAATTTTCTGCGAACAATAACTGGATCATGGTGGGGTTCTCATCCAAGTGACATGATAAGATTGTATCAAACAACAATACTTTCAGTAATGGAATATGGGTGCATCTGTTTCCGTTCAGCTGCGAACACTCACATTATTAAACTGGAACGGATACAGTATCGTAGTTTACGAATTGCCTTAGGTTGCATGCAGTCGACCCATACGATGAGTCTTGAAGTACTAGCGGGAGTTCTTCCTTTTAAAGACCGATTCTGGGATCTCTCTTCTCGTTTACTTATTCGATGTGAGGTTATGAACCCACTGGTAATTGAAAATTTTGAAAGACTTGTCGAGCTTCAACCCCAAACCAGATTCATGACAGTGTATTTCAATCACATGTCACAAGAAATAACGCCTGCTAGGTATGTCCCCACATACGTCAATATACTAGATACTCCTGAATCCACTTTATTCTTCGACACGTCCATGCAAGCAGAGATTCGTGGAATTCCGGATCATCTACGCTCGCGGGAGATCCCTAAAATATTCACAAGTAAATATCAACACATAGACTGCCTTAAAATGTTTTACACTGATGGGTCACGAATCAGTGAGGCCACTGGTTTCGGTATTTTCAACAATAATTTTTCAATTTCTCTCAAACTTGCAGAACCCGCCTCTGTTTATATAGCGGAACTAGCAGCAGTTCACTATAGTTTTCAAATAATTAATACTTTACCCCCGAACCATTACTTTATCCTCACTGATAGTCTCAGCACAATTGCAGCTCTACGCTCAAAGAGGATTGATAATCACGATCCATTCTTTTTGGGGAAGATACGAGAATCTCTGAGTAACCTGACAAGAAAATGTTATAAATTTACCCTAGTGTGGCTCCCCGCCCATTGCTCTATTGCGGGCAATGAGAAAGCTGATAATTTAGCCAAGATTGGTGCACTAGATGGTGAAATATATGAAAGACCCATCGCTTACAATGAATTTTATAGCGCTTCTCGACAGAGGACACTTGCTAGTTGGCAAACATCTTGGGACAATGGAGATATGGGACGATGGCTACACTCAATTATCCCTAAAGTATCAATGAAGGCATGGTTCAAAGGATTGGATGTAAGTCGGGACTTCATCCGTGTGATGTCTAGGCTCATGTCCAATCATTATACTTTAGATGCGCATCTCCGTCGTATTGGGCTCGCTGAGGGTAATCATTGTGCTTGTGGAGAAGGTTACCATGACATTGAGCATGTTGTTTGGTCCTGCACTGAATATCGTGAAGCCAGATCACAATTAGTAGATTCTTTACAAGTCCGAGGAAGACCAATCCATGTTCCTGTTAGAGACATCCTGGCGTATCGCGATCCTCTATACATGGAACTTATCTATCATTTTCTAAAAACAGCGTCTGTCAAAATTTAATTAAATTCATCTCCTCATACTCTCATCTAAGGCTAATCATTCACCAATTAAAGTGTCCTAGAATATTTAGTTTTAAATTTAGACAATAACAGAAAAAAGTAAATAAATACACCCGAAAATACTAGATCATTATGAAATACAACAATGTAAGGAAAAAAGCAAACAATAAAGTGATTTCAGTGTTAGTTTTAGACAAAGTACTAGTATAGTTAAAATTAGTCTTAAGGATTTTTGTAACGTGCTATGTAAAAAAAAGAAACTGGCGTAAAAAGCTTTTGCAAATGCCGTGTCAAATAAACGTATGAAAAAAAAATCGAATGAGTTACTGCAGTCAATTGAATTTTCGGGTGGAGAAGATACCCCTTTTCCGTTTAGCTTCAATTTTTGGCAAACGGCCTTTCTGGCAGGACCCAGGCATGTTGGTAGAATTAAATATTTCTTTAGGCTGAATTGTTCTTGAAAAATGTTTTAGTCTTGAACAAGACTGATTGAGTAGAAAAAGTAGGTAGTCTTGAAAAAGACTAATTGTCGAAAAAATATAGGTAGTCTTGAGAAAGACTGATCGAGCGAAAATATAGGTAGCCTTGAGAATGACTGTTACTGTTGAAAAACTCTAGGTAAACCAGAAGCTATCAAGATTTGTGACCGGTTCGAACGAAGGTTCAAGCCGGTATGATGTAAAACAATTGATTTCACCGATTCTTCTGCCAATGAAATCTATAAGTAAAACAATGTGATATTCAATTCATTTGAAAATTTTAGTCAATGGTATTTCTTATGATGTTGATGTGCTTTTCACACCATGTTTGCATGAATTTCATTTGAAAACCATATCTCCCACACTCGAATGAATATTCAAGTGGCAACGGTGTGTATTTAATGTGTTTGTGGATTGAAATAATTCAATAGATTTCCACACGATGTTAACGTGTTAAGTTTTTTCAGTGGAGAAAACTTTTTTCCAGCAGGAGAAGGCTACATGATTTCGTTCTAATGATCATATTTTAATACCCACGTGAGATAACGATCATTGCGTAGTTTGATCAGCTCATTAAGAGGCACAGTTTACAGAAAAAAAGAAAACAGAAAAATATTTCGCTGACGAAAATGCTGGAAATCTCATTCTCTGCTTACACTGCCCATAAAAGCATAAGAGTACCATATGGATTTTTGACGAAAATGAGTTATCTGTTGGATTGTATTCTGTATCACCACTGAATCACAATGAACAAATAAGATTACCAGGTTTGTTATGAAAATACAGAAAAAAATACCAAAACATGGTTGTCCCATCCAGAAGGCTCAATGAGAATGTAAATCTTCAATCGTGTTTTTCTCGGCTTGCTGTTTTTCAATATGGGACTCGTATGCTTTTATGGGCAGTACATGTACTTGGGATAACTTTTTCTAACGCAGCTGGAAAAGATTCTGGTAGTTTAAAGCAGCATCCCTAAAATGCAGCTGATGGAAACAAATTACACCGATAAACCCACGAAATATTTTACACTGAGCTCCAACTATTGATTCTTGCGTTGCGCAGGCCTGGTAGGACTTTTTTCCATCTGTTGATTCTTACGTTGCGCTGGCCTGGCAGCGTACTCAATGTTTCAAAGACACAAATACCAATACGTTAGGAAATGAACAATTTGCCCACGGCTTACATATAGGGGAACTGGGGGTAAGCCCGACATCCTGGGTAAGCCCGACACCCTGGGTAAGCCCGACACCCCACGACTTTTCCCAGATATCAAATTTTAAATCATACAATAATGACAGGATATTATTAGTACGATTATTTTAGGCATTTCGATACACATCGATGCCGTATGCCGTAATACATTTCAAAACGAAATACAAATTTTCCACATGTGGTGTCAAAAAAGCCTCTTACAACTGAACGTGAAAAAGTGTAATTCAATAACCTTTAGTAGAAAACGACAAACACCGAATGTTGAGATTACCTTAGGAAATCAGACTGTAGTAAAATGTGAAAGAATTAGGGATTTAGGTGTTATATTAGATTCAAAGTTAAATTTTATTGATCATTATAACACAATTATACACAAAGCTAACAACATGCTCAGTTTTATAAAACGCTTTAGCTATCATTTTGAAGATCCTTATACAATAAAAATATTATATATTGCATATGTTAGGTCGATATTGGAATATTGCAGTATTATTTGGTGCCCTTTTTCAAGCAGACATGAAGAATGAATAGAATCGGTACAAAAACAGTTTTTATTATTTGCCCTTCGTAAATTAGGATGGACAGCATTCCCTCTGCCATCTTATGAAGCACGCTGCTTGCTTATCAATATTCAAACATTAAAGGAGCGTCGCGAATTTGCAATGCTCTCATTCATTAATAATATCGTTTCGCATCGTATCGATTCAGCTGAAATTTTATCCAAATTGAACTTTTATGCACCTTCACGACAGCTACGAAATCGAAGTATATTTTCAATAACTCCTTTTCGCACAAACTATGCAAAATATAGCCCCATAAATCGAATGATGTCTATTTATAATCACTATTGCGACTCAATTGATTTTACAATGTCTAAACTGAAACTAAAGCAATATTTTATACACAAAAGAAATTCTAACGCGTAAGAGGATGATTCAGTAAAAGCCGAAATTGCTTCATTTATACTAAATTCACGAAATATACACATTAGTAATTAAGGAAATCTGTAGTCTACATCGATTGACGAAATAAATAAATAAATAAAATAAATTCATTAAACGTCAACAAAACAAGCGAAAGCAAAGTTGATGCGCGTTTGGATGTTATTTTTAGTTGATACATTTTAAGGTTTCAATAACACAAAAGCTTTGAAAATGACCAGTTTTTGTGTTACACATTCTATTCTACTCTCCATATCGTTATTTGTGTAAATTGACGATAAGTTTGAGTATTTCAATACTGTTAATTGAGCATTTAAAAAACCTATTTTAATCCACCTAGCGGTGCAATTGTGCCTTTCTCAATCATGAATCACGAGAATTTGTGCGTTGTTTATATTCATTAAAAACTTTTAAATGCATATATTACATTTTATTATTATACATCACATGACAACCATATACAGGAAAATAAATCATTATTCGAGTTCTAAAATTTTGTAAAAGAAAAAACAGCCACGGTAATATTGAACTGAAAAAAGGTGCGAAATCGGCAAAGTCCTAAAAAGTCGATTTTCATAAATAAAATTTTTTCGAGATAACATAAACTCTCGACGTTTCATGCATTTTAAAGATGTTTGGCATCAAAAATACGAATTCGATTTCTGAAATTTTTTGATAAAAATTAGAGTTCCGACTTATATGGGAATTTCATATGTGACCGAACGATTTAGTCTATATTTCCGGACCCATATAAGCGATCCGTGCGAAATTTTTTATACATCTATGGGGATGTTATAGCTATCATTTGGGACTAAGTTTGTGAAAATCGGCCCAACCATTTCGGGAAACTGATGTGAGTTCGTAAATTTTGAAAGATGGCCGCTTTTCCCGAGCACTTCCGGAACCGTCTATGGTGGTCAATGTATTCAACGAAAGTTTGTTTGGCCGTCGGTGACCTAGAACTGCAAAGTTAAGTTATTTGAGAGACATTTTAGCGAAATTTTTACCTTTTTTGCTTCCATCGGAGTATCGGTTTGAATCACAATTTGCTACGTGATCGCACGCCACAACCCGTAACTCCGGAACCGGAAGTCGGTTGGGGATAAAATTTAATAGCCATTTACGGGGACGCAATACCTTTCATTTGAGGTCAAGTTTAGTCGAATCGGTCTAGCCATCTCCGAGAAACCGATGTGACTGTTAGTCTGAATTTGGATACTTCCGCCGGGGCTTCCGGAACCGATGATGGTGGCCAATGTGACCAAAGAGACTTTGAATGGCTGTTAATGACCTAGTACTACAAATCGAAGCAGTTGTGGTCACATTTTGGAAAAATTTTCACCATTATACATTCATTGCAGAATTTCTTAAAATCGACATTTTCTGCGTGATCGTACTCATCACCCTGTAATTCCGGAACCGGAAGTCGGATCCATTAGAAATTCAATAGCAGCCTATGGGAACGTTGCACCTTTCATTTGGGACTAAGTTTGTAAAAATCGGTTCATCCATCTCTGAGAAAAGTGAGTGAGATTGTGTTCGCGTACACACACACAGACGCACATACACACACACATACATACACACACATACATACACACACACACAGACATTTGCCGAACTCGACGAACTGAATCGAATGGTATATGTCACTCGGCCCTCCGGGCCTCCGTTAAAAAGTCGGTTTTCAGAGCAATTGCAATACCTTTCTATTGAGAAAGGCAAAAAGGTGCGAAATCGGCAAAGTCCCAAAAAGTCGATTTTTATAAAAATTTTTTTTTTCGAGATAACATAAAATCTCGACGTTTCATGCATTTTAAAGATGTTTGGCATCAAAAATAAGAATTCGATTTCTGAAATTTCATGAGGTCCCCCCTTTGAAAAAAAAATTTGAGTTCCGGCTTATATGGGAATTTCATATGTGACCGGACGGTTTAGTCTATATTTCCGGAACCATATAAGCGATCCGTACGAAATTTTATAGACATCTATGGGGATATTATAGCTATCATTTGGGACTAAGTTTGTGAAAATTGGCCCAACCATTTCCGGGAAACTGATGTGAGTTCGTAAATTTTGAAAGATGGCCGCTTTTCCCGGGAACTTCCGGAACCGTCTATGGTGGTCAATGTAGTCAACGAAAGTTTGGTTGGCCGTCGGTGACCTAGAACAGCAAATTTAAGTTGTTTGAGAGACATTTTAGTGAAATTTTTACCTTTTTTGCTTTCATCGGAGTATCGGTTTGAATCACAATTTGCTATGTGATCGCACGCCACAACCTGTAACTCCGGAACCGGAAGTCGGATCGGGATGAAATTAAATAGCCATTTACGGGGACGCAATACCTTTCATTTGAGGCCAAGTTTAGTCGAATCGGTCTAGCCATCTCCGAGAAACCGATGTGAATGTTATTCTGAATTTAGATACTTCCGCCGGGGCTTCCGGAACCGATGATGGTGGCCAATGTGGCCAAATAGACTTTGAATGGATGTTAGTGACCTAATACTACAAATCGAAGCAGTTGTGGTCATATTTTGGAAAAATTTTCACCTTTATACATTCATTGCAGAATTTATTAAAATCGACATTTTCTGCGTGTTCGTACTTATCACCCTGTAATTCCGGAACCGGAAGTCGGATCCATTAGAAATTCAATAGCAGCCTATGGGAACGTTGCACCTTTCATTTGGGACTAAGTTTGTAAAAATCGGTTCATCCATCTCTGAGAAAAGTGAGTGAGATTGTGTTCGCGTACACACACACAGACGCACATACACACACACATACATACACACACACAGACATTTGTCGAACTCGACGAACTGAATCGAATGGTATATGTCACTCGGCCCTCCGGGCCTCCGTTAAAAAGTCGGTTTTCAGAGCAATTGCAATACCTTTCTATTGAGAAAGGCAAAAATGTGCGCTGTTGCGCTGTTGGGGTAAGACCGACACGGTGTTTAGTTAATTGGGTTCGTTTTTGTATCGATACAAACGACTGGGTATATTTGTTGTGTTCAATTATACTATAATTACGTCATGTTAATAATTGAAATACACGGAAACTATGTTTTTTGTCTTTATTTATCAGTATTGTCTAAAAGCCGACCAAAAAAATTAATAATTAAATTGAACGTGATTCATAGTTATATTACAAACAGAAACGAAAAGTATAATCTAATATGAGATTTTGAAATGATATTGATGAAAAATTTTCATTGACCGCCGGATTATTGATCAACAGTGTTCCGAAAAATCACAACACGAACCGGATAGCTTACTACGAAGCGTGCGTCACTTTTAAGTGAATGAGTCCTAGTAATAGCGTATATAATCTGCTTGCAGAACAGCTCTTCCTACTTAGAATGGCTATATAAGTGGCAATTAGGCTCGAAAGAATTACTTGAGAAAACCCGTACCATAATATAAACCATGCGTTAAACATTATTAATTCATAACACCACGCATTCGAATGCTCTTCCTCTTGCTACGCGATGAAACTACAGAAAGCATACGTTTGCATCACACATACTCATATACACATAATTACACTTTATCACACATACACAATACATTTTTGCCTTTCTCATATAAAGAAAGGCTATGCAATCACTGTAAAAATCGACTTTTTAACCGAGGCCCGGAGGGCCGAGTGTCATACACCATTCGATTCAGTTCGTCGAGATTGGCAAATGTCTGTATGTGTATGTATGTGTGTGTGTATGTGTGTGTGTATGTGTGTGTGTGTATGTGTGTGTGTGTCATTTAAACTCACAATTTTCTCAGAGATGGCTGAACCGATTTTCGCAAACTTAGTTTCATCTGAAAGGTATAACGCTCCCATAAGCTGCCATTGAACTTTTAGTTGATCCGACTTTCGGTTCCGGAGTTACGGGTTGAAGAGTGCGGTCATACAGCAAATTCCCATATAAACTGGTACCACCATGATGTTCAAATGATGTAAAACATATTAAAATTGATGTAACATTACTCTAGTTTGCGTGTCTGGATCACTAATGATCAATCAAAGCAGCGTTGACCACATTGGCCACCTATGACGGTTCATGACGCCCCCGGGGAACCCGCCAAGTTCCTAAGCTAATATCACACCCATTCCACAACGAATTCTCGACCGATTTTTACAAACTTGATTTCAAATGAAAGATACAGTAATGCCATTGACTGCTGCTGAATTTCATTCGGTTCTGACTCTTGCTTCCAGAGTTACAGGGGTGTTAGTAAGGATACACTGGAATTTCCCATATAAATCGGTACAATCGTAATACCTCAGAGGCTAAAAACTATTGAAATGGTCACCAAATTACTTCTCATCGCAGATCTAGATCACTGATTGCCAATCAAACATTCTTTGAATATATTGTCCACTATCGACGATTCCGGAAGTCCGGAATTCCGGGCATATTCCACAATTAAACTCACATCGGTTCTTCGCTGATGACTGAACCGATTTTCTCAAACCAGGTCTCAAATGGAAGGCAAAATATGCAGTTGAGTATTGCGTCGCCGCCCCTCCCCACCCGCCTTGCCCTTACACCTCCCTCCATCATCACTCCCCTCCCCTTGGACCACCCTCACGCCCGCATTTCCTTCATCCACCCCGTATACCGAAATAAGATGAAGGATTTCTGACGCATCCTCCACTCCCACTCTACTAACCCCCCATTCCCCACACGTTCAAAACCATTCCACCAACCTTTCCAAATTATAATCACATGAAGATAACATTGAACTCTGCTTATTAAGCTAATTAAATATTATTCTTTTGTCTTTCTCATATAGAAAGGTTATGCAATTGCTCCAAAAACCGACTTTCCAACCGAGGCCCGGAGGGCCGAGTCTCATATAACATTCGACTCAGTTCGCCGAGATCGTTAAATATCTGTGTGTATGTATGTATGTATGTATGTATGTATGTATGTATGTATGTATGTATGTATGTATGTATGTGTGTATGTAAGTATGTATGTATGTATGTATGTGTGTGTATGTGCGGATTTGTTAACAAAATGTCCACATCGGTTTCTCGGAGATGGCTGAACCGATTTTTACAAACTAAGATTCAAATGAAAGGTATAATATTCCCATAGGATGTCATTGAATTTCATTTTCAACCGACATCTTGTTCCGGATTACGAGTTGAAGAGTATGGTTACAAAACAAAATTTGATGATTTGTCCACATCGGTTTCTCGGAATTTTCTGAACCGATTTTGACAAACTTGATTTTAAATGAAAGGTCCATCAGCTGCTGTTGAATTTTGTGTGGATCCGAGTTCTGGTTCCTGAATTACAGGGTGATACGTACGATCACGCAGCAAATCCCGATTCTAATGAATTCTGCGATGAATGTAAAAAGGTGATATTTTTTTTCCAAAATGTAAACACAACTGTTGAATTTGTAGATCTAGGTCACCAACAGTCATTCAAAGTCTCTTTGGCCACACTGGTCACCATCGACGGATCCGGAAGCATCCAAATTCAGAATAACGGTTATATTGGTTTCTCGAAAATGGCTAGACCGATTTGATCAACTTAGTCTCAAATGAAAGGTGTTGCGTCCCCGGAAACTGATATTAAATTCCATCTTCATCCGACTTCCGGCTCCGGAGTTACGGGTTGTGGATGATACCGCGATGAATGCAAAAAGGTGCTTTTATATATACTTACCAAGTGTAATAAGAATGAAAGACATCTCCATAAAGTTATATTGTACGAACCAGCTATTAAATAATAGTTTGGATAAATGAGAAAGGCACAATTGCACCACTAGGTGGATTAAAACAGGTTTTAATGGGAAAAAATTGACAAAAAGAAAGTTCAAAAGGGGGTCGCTCTTGCCCCTTTGGGGTGTCGGTCTTACCCGCAGCGTTTTTAAAGTGTCATTTTTCTCCATTTTTTGGCAACCAATAATTTTTAATGAATTCCATTTTTTGAAACGCTGAAAAAATTATATTTTGTTAAGAACCACCTAAACAAGGATTATGCACAGAATATAAAATTTTAGGAGCTTCGTGGAATTTTAGAAAAATTATTGCGCTTAAGGTGTCGAACTTGCCCCGCGGTCCCCTACTAGGCTAGCTCGTTAAAGTGTAAACATTTGATGAGCGCGCGTCATAGAAATCGTCGGCGAAATCAATTACATGAAATTCCTATATTGTTTGCTGCTAACAATGATCGACACCCGATAAATCACAAGGAAACAATGCCGATGTTCAATACCTTTGCTGTGGACAGAAAATTACAGTGGGATATGTTTTCTATGGCATGCGGGTAAATTCCCGATTTACGCTAATAATCACAGAGATACACTGATTATCCACTGTGTCTAGTGTAATTAAGGCGTTATTTACGTCCATTGCACACTATTTTCCCACCATAAGAGCTCAAATATTGTCAATTAACATTTTTCGAGAAATTCGTTTGTTTATCTCAACGATTTCTTTAACGTCACCGAAAACTGTCAATTCGCGGAGTAACAAGCCTCGTTTCTGTGAGCCGTGCAATGGACACACCTTTCTCTTATATACTTATTGGGCGCGTTTGATATTTCAATCTACGGCGCACGCTAATCGTAGAATGATTATTTATTGAGGTTGAAAACCTTTTTCGTCCACAGATGGCATTACACTTATGTCCTTTGTGATTCGTATGGGATTTAGAGGAGTGGACTATATTGTTAATATATAATATTTGCACATTCCCAAATAGGAAAATTTTGGACTATACCAAATTTTATAAAAATCGACTTTTTGGGACTTTGCCGATTTCGCACATTTTTGCCTTTCTCATATAAAGAAAGGCTACGCAATCACTGTAAAAATCGACTTTTAACCGAGGCCCGGAGGGCCGAGTGTCATATACCATTCGATTCAGTTCGTCGAGATCGGCAAATGTATGTGTGTGTCATTTATACCACAGACTAACAGACATAACACTATGAGGGAATTCCCTCAAAAAACATCGATCCGACAATTTTCCCAGAACACTAGCTCTACCTTTTATTCACAGTCCCAAACACTCATTTACTGGTGGGCTACCCCTCAGGTTTGGGAACAATTTTTCACTAGTGGTCTATCCCCCATATGCTTGTTCATATGTCAGTGGCGCCATAATTTCAAATGTGGACACAGTCCCAGCTACAAATATTTTTAAAATGACCGTTAAAGCGGGCGAAGCTTTGTTTTTGAGTGTTATGTCTGTTAGTCTGTGTTTATACTCATACAATTTTCTCAGACATGGCCGAACCGATTTTCACAAACTTAATTTCAAATGAAAGGTATAACGCTCTGATAAGCTGCTATTGAATTTTTAGTTGATCCGACTTCCGATTCCGGAGTTACGGATTGAAGAGTGTGGTCACACAGCAAATTCCCATATAAACTGGTATCACTTTGATGTACAAATGGTGTAATACGTATTAAAATGGGTCCAAAATTACTTGAATTTGCTGGTCTAGATCACTAATGATCATTCAAAGCAACTTCGACCACATTGGCCACCTATGACGGATCTTGAGGCCCCGGGGAACTCGCCAAGTTCCTAAACTAGTATCACACCTATTTCCCAGCGAATTCTTGATCGATTTTTACAAACTTGATTTCAAATTTAAAATACAGTAATCCCATTAACTGCTATTAAATTTCATTCGGCTCTGACTCTTGGTTCCGAAGTTTCAGGTTGGTTTGTAAGGTTACACTGGAATTTCCTATATAAACCGTTACAATCGTAATACTTCAGAGGCCAAAAACTATTGAAATGGTCACCAAATTACATCCATTCGCAGGTCTAGATCACTGAATGGAAATCAAACATTCTTTGAATATATTGTTCACTATCGACAATTCCGGAAATCCCGGCATCCGGGCGTATTCCATAATTTAAATCACATCTATTCTTAGGTGATGACTGAACCGATTTTCTCAAACTATGTCTCAAATGGATGGTATAATATGCAGCTGGGTGTTGCATCGTTCCCCTCTCCCCCTTACAATTGCACCTCACCCCTTCATCACCCACCTCGGACCACCCTCATACTCGCATTCTCTTCCTTGACCCCGCATACCGGAAGTGTATGTGTGTCATTTAAACTTACACAATTTTCTCAGAAATGGCTGAACCAATTTACACAAACTTAGTTTGAAATGAAAGGTATGGCGCTCCCATAAGCTGTATTTGAATTTTTAGTTCATCCGACTTTCAGTTCCAGAGTTACGGATTAGAGAGTGCGGTTACACAGCAAGTTTTCATATAAACTGGTAACACCATGATGTCTAAATTATTAAAATGGGTACAACATTGTTTGGATTTGCAGGTCTAGATCACTTATGACCAATCAAAGTTGATTTGACCACATTGGCCACCTATGACGGCTCTTAATGCCTACGGGGAACTCGTCTAGTCTCTAAATTATTAGCACACCTAGATTTCTGGTGGCTAATCAAGATTTTTTTTAAATATATTGTCCACTATCGACGGTTCCGGGTATATACCAGAATCAGTTCTTCGGTGATGACTGAGCCAATTTTCACTACCTTAGTCACAAATCCAAGATATAATATGGGGTTGGATGTTTCTCCTACCCTTAATCCCCTCCCCCATACCCTTCCACTCCCCCGGCCCTCTCGACAAAACGATTCGAGCCAATATATTCCGATTCCCATGGGATATTTTTTTTTTAAGAATGTTAATACTGTTTATCCAATAATGTAATAAAGCATATAAACATTTATCGTCGGTGTGGTTTCAAAAAATGCAACAACGTCATGCGTGGTATTGATGCGATGAAATAACTTCGTGCAAGGTGTTCATTAATAATGCTGCATGTTCAATATGACTGCGGTCGCGTCTTGTACACTACCCTTTAATTTTTCACATTTTATTTTGTTCAAACCAATTTATGTATCATTGATTCAATAAATTCCTTACTTTCACTTACACAGCTGTTTTCGAAATTTAAAAACGAAGAAAGTGATGTATTATTGCGAAAAATGCGATCAAACGCGTGGCGTGCATTTATACCCCAGTGCAACATTCTAGGGTGGAAAACGCAAGTGCAATGTTCTAGGATTAAGAATGTAATAGACATTTCCACAATTATATTGAACATAATCGGTCATGGTCATAGTTTAAAGAAATGGTAATGGTAATGGTCATAGTTTGAAGAAATGAGAAAGGCACAATTGCACCGTTAGGTGGATTAAAACACGTTTTGCCTTTCTCATATAGAAAGGTTATGCAATCACTCTGAAAAACGTCTACCTAATCCCGGCCCGGAGGGCCGAGTGTCATATCCCATTCGACTCAGTTCGTCGAGATCGGAAAAAGTCTGTATGTGTGTGTGTATGTGTGTGTGTGTGTGTGTATGTATGTGCGTATGTGTCAAATAATGTCACTCATTTTTCTCAGAGATGGCTGGACCGATTTGCCCAAACTTAGTCTCAAATGAAAGGTGCAACCTTCCCATCGGCTGCTATTGAATTTTGGATCGATCGGAATTCTGGTTCCGGAATTACGGGTTTCAGAGTGCGGCCACACAGAAATTTCTCATAAAAACTATAGGAAAAATTAAAAATAGAATTTTTATTTTTGATGCTAAATGTATTCAAGGCGCATAAAACGTCGAGATTTGATGCAAACACGAAAAAAATTTGACGAAGATTCACTTTTTTGGATTTTGCACATTTTTGCCTTTCTCATATAGAAAGGTTATGCAATCACTCTGAAAAACGTCAACCTAATCCCGGCCCGGAGGGCCGAGTGTCATATCCCATTCGACTCAGTTCGTCGAGATCGGAAAGTCTGCATGTATGTGTGTATGTGTGTATGTATGTGTGTGTGTGTGTATGTGTGTGTATGTGTGTGTATGTGTGTGTGTATGTATGTGCGTATGTGTCAAATAATGTCACTCATTTTTCTCAGAGATGGCTGGACCGATTTGCCCAAACTTAGCCTCAAATGAAAGGTGCAACCTTCCCATCGGCTGCTATTGAATTTTGGATCGATTGGAATTCTGGTTCCGGAATTACGGGTTTCAGAGTGCGGCCACACAGAAATTTCTCATAAAAACTATAGGAAAAATTAAAAATAGAATTTTTATTTTTGATGCTAAATCTATTCAAGGTGTATAAAACGTCGAGATTTGATGCAAACACGAAAAAAATTTGACGAAGATTCACTTTTTTGGATTTTGCACATTTTTGCCTTTCTCATATAGAAAGGTTATGCAATCACTCTGAAAAACGTCAACCTAATCCCGGCCCGGAGGGCCGAGTGTCATATCCCATTCGACTCAGTTCGTCGAGATCGGAAAAAGTCTGTATGTGTGTGTATGTGTGTGTGTGTGTATGTGTGTGTGTGTATGTGTGTGTATGTATGTGCGTATGTGTCAAATAATGTCATTCATTTTTCTCAGAGATGGCTGGACCGATTTGCCCAAACTTAGTCTCAAATGAAAGGTGCAACCTTCCCATCGGCTGCTATTGAATTTTGGATCGATCGGAATTCTGGTTCCGGAATTACGGGTTTCAGAGTGCGGCCACACAGAAAATTCTCATAAAAACTATAGGAAAAATTAAAAATGGAATTCAAGGTGCATAAAACGTCGAGATTTTATGCAAACACGAAAAAATTTGACGAAGATTCACTTTTTTGGATTTTGCACATTTTTGCCTTTCTCATATAGAAAGGTTATGCAATCACTCTGAAAAACGTCTATTCAAGGTGCATAAAACGTCGAGATTTGATGCAAACACGAAAAAAATTTGACGAAGATTCACTTTTTTGGATTTTGCACATTTTTGCCTTTCTCATATAGAAAGGTTATGCAATCACTCTGAAAAACGTCAACCTAATCCCGGCCCGGAGGGCCGAGTGTCATATCCCATTCGACTCAGTTCATCGAGATCGGAAAAAGTCTGTATGTGTGTGTATGTGTGTGTATGTGTGTGTGTATGTGTGTGTGTATGCATGTGCGTATGTGTCAAATAATATCACTCATTTTTCTCAGAGATGGCTGGACCGATTTTCCCAAACTTAGTCTCAAATGAAAGGTGCAACCTTCCCATCGGCTGCTATTGAATTTTGGATCGATCGGAATTCTGGTTCCGGAATTACGGGTTTCAGAGTGCGGCCACACAGAAATTTCTCATAAAACTATAGGAAAAATTAAAAAAAGGATTTTTATTTTTGATGCTAAATCTATTCAAGGTGCATAAAACGTCGAGATTTGATGCAAACACGAAAAAAATTTGACGAAGATTCACTTTTTTGGATTTTGCACATTTTTGCCTTTCTCATATAGAAAGGTTATGCAATCACTCTGAAAAACGTCAACCTAATCCCGGCCCGGAGGGCCGAGTGTCATATCCCATTCGACTCAGTTCGTCGAGATCGGAAAAAGTCTGTATGTGTGTGTATGTGTGTATGTATGTATGTATGTATGTGTGTGTATGTGTGTGTATGTGTGTGTGTATGTGTGTGTGTATGTATGTGCGTATGTGTCAAATAATGTCACTCTTTTTTCTCATAGATGGCTAGACCGATTTGCCCAAACTTAGTCTCAAATGAAAGGTGCAACCTTCCCATCGGCTGCTATTGAATTTTGGATCGATCGGAATTCTGGTTCCGGAATTACGGGTTTCAGAGTGCGGCCACACAGAAATTTCTCATAAAAACTATAGGAAAAATTAAAAATAGAATTTTTATTTTTGATGCTAAATCTATTCAAGGTGCATAAAACGTCGAGATTTGATGCAAACACGAAAAAAATTTGACGAAGATTCACTTTTTTGGATTTTGCACATTTTTGCCTTTCTCATATAGAAAGGTTATGCAATCACTCTGAAAAACGTCAACCTAATCCCGGCCCGGAGGGCCGAGTGTCATATCCCATTCGACTCAGTTCGTCGAGATCGGAAAAAGTCTGTATGTGTGTGTGTATGTGTGTGTGTATGTGTGTATGTGTGTGTATGTGTGTGTGTATGTATGTGCGTATGTGTCAAATAATGTCACTCATTTTTCTCAGAGATGGCTGGACCGATTTGCCCAAACTTAGTCTCAAATGAAAGGTGCAACCTTCCCATCGGCTGCTATTGAATTTTGGATCGATCGGAATTCTGGTTCCGGAATTACGGGTTTCAGAGTGCGGCCACACAGAAATTTCTCATAAAAACTATAGGAAAAATTAAAAATAGAATTTTTATTTTTGATGCTAAATCTATTCAAGGTGCATAAAACGTCGAGATTTGATGCAAACACGAAAAAAATTTGACGAAGATTCACTTTTTTGGATTTTGCACATTTTTGCCTTTCTCATATAGAAAGGTTATGCAATCACTCTGAAAAACGTCAACCTAATCCCGGCCCGGAGGGCCGAGTGTCATATCCCATTCGACTCAGTTCGTCGAGATCGGAAAAAGTCTGTATGTGTGTGTGTGTGTATGTGCGTATGTATGTGTGTGTATGTGTGTGTATGTGTGTGTGTATGTGTGTGTATGTATGTGCGTATGTGTCAAATAATGTCACTCATTTTTCTCAGAGATGTCTGGACCGATTTGCCCAAACTTAGTCTCAAATGAAAGGTGCAACCTTCCCATCGGCTGCTATTGAATTTTGGATCGATCGGAATTCTGGTTCCGGAATTACGGGTTTCAGTGTGCGGCCACACAGAAATTTCTCATAAAAAACTATAGGAAAAATTAAAAATAGAATTTTTATTTTTGATGCTAAATCTATTCAAGGTGCATAAAACGTCGAGATTTGATGCAAACACGAAAAAAATTTGACGAAGATTCACTTTTTTGGATTTTGCACATTTTTGCCTTTCTCATATAGAAAGGTTATGCAATCACTCTGAAAAACGTCAACCTAATCCCGGCCAAATTTTTTTTTCGACTCACATAAGGTTTCTGGATTTTAACAGGGGCGTAGTTGATGGTTTACGGAGAGGGGTTACACCCCCCCCCCCTCTACTGTTCACTCCCCTCCTTTAAAAATCTCCTTAAATCACCCCTCAGACCACCACCTCATACCCCTCCCTTTCAACCCCATCATCTTTAAACCACCACTATATTACAAAGCATACCAATTTAAGCTGGGGAGTCGTTCGTTCATGGGACTTTCGCCCTCCTCACATACCCATCCCCGCATGACAAAATGAGTTAGCAAGCAGATAACATTGATCTAATGCTGATTAGGCTAATGGAGTATGATATTTTTTTGTTTCAAGTGTTTCACCGTCGACACGTAGCTCATCAAGTTCGGGGCTGGCATGCCATTGTGTATAAGTGCAAAGTGTACTAAGAATGTAATGGACATTTCCACAATTATGTTGAACATAAAAAGCCTCCGTGCCATAGTTTAGAGAAATGAGAAAGGCACAATTGCACCGCTAGGTGGATTAAAACAGGTTTTTTCAATTAAATATTACCGTGGCTGTTTTTCCTTTTACAAAATTTTAGAACTCGAATAATCATTTTTTTTGTATATAGTCATGTCGTGTATAATAAACATGTAATATATACATTTGAAAGCTTTTAATGAATAAAAAACAAAACAAAAATTCTCGTGTTCAAGATTGAGAAAGGCACAATTGCACTGCTAGGTGGATTAAAACTGGTTTTTTTCATTGTTCATACTGCTATTTTTAGTTTTATATAGGTTTTCAGGGTCGCTGATTCTGATTCTGACGTCGAAAAACATATTGAAAATGGCAGATCCAATATGGCGATTGTACTTAGCAAAATTTCATGTTTTTTTTATATCGGCCTAAAACGTTTTACAAAGGGATTTTCGGGTCGCTGATTTTGATTCTGACGTCGAGAATGTAAAATTCAAAATGACGGGTCCGATATGGCGACTGTGCTTGACTAAATTTCATGCTTTTATATTGGCCTAAAACGTCTTATAAGGGGGTTTTCGGGTCGCTGATTTTGAATCGCTGATTCTGAAAATTTAAAATTCAAAATGGCGGATCCAATATGGCGACTGCGCTTGGCATTGGCATAATGTTATTTTTATATTTAATTTTTAATTTATTTTTTAAAAAATAATTGCCATTTTGTAGGCGCCATTTTGAATTTTCGAATTTTGACATCAGAATTGTAATCAGCGACCCCGCAAACTTCCGTAAATCGAATTTTCTGCTCATTGTAACAAAATTCCTAAATTTCGTAAAAACTGGCTGCCATAGTGTGTTATCTGAATCGTAATCAGCAACTTAAAAAACCACAAAATCTATTTTTATGCTGGTTGAGAAGTTGTCCCTGTCTCTCAGAATCTTTTATAGACCAACATAATAAAAAACTCCATTTTTGCATATTTTGAAAACAAACTGACCTACGAAAACTTCTCTAAAAAACGTATTATTTAGTTCAATGTTTGAGATACTTGCAAAAAAATGAATCTCTAGGACTTTTAGTACAGACACAGTCGAATTTATTGTAATAAACGAGATTTTCGAGTTTTAATTGTTTATAACTAATAAGTAATTAACAAATTCACATAATGTTTTTGTGCTAGTTGTGTTCATTACATTCCTAGAGAGAAAAAAAATCGTATTTATATGTCAACGCTAACTAGAAACTAGACATCAAATAAAACTTAGAAAAAGTAGTTGGGACGTATACATCCCACTGCGTCGCAAAGGGTTAAAACCGAGTTTCCATGGTAAAACCTATTTTAATCCACCTAGCGGTGCAATTGTGCCTTTCTCAATCATGAATCACGAGAATTTGTGCGTTGTTTATATTCATTAAAAACTTTTAAATGCATATATTACATTTTATTATTATACATCACATGACAACCATATACAGGAAAATAAATCATTATTCGAGTTCTAAAATTTTGTAAAAGAAAAAACAGCCACGGTAATATTGAACTGAAAAAAGGTGCGAAATCGGCAAAGTCCTAAAAAGTCGATTTTCATAAATAAAATTTTTTCGAGATAACATAAACTCTCGACGTTTCATGCATTTTAAAGATGTTTGGCATCAAAAATACGAATTCGATTTCTGAAATTTTTTGATAAAAATTAGAGTTCCGACTTATATGGGAATTTCATATGTGACCGAACGATTTAGTCTATATTTCCGGACCCATATAAGCGATCCGTGCGAAATTTTTTATACATCTATGGGGATGTTATAGCTATCATTTGGGACTAAGTTTGTGAAAATCGGCCCAACCATTTCGGGAAACTGATGTGAGTTCGTAAATTTTGAAAGATGGCCGCTTTTCCCGAGCACTTCCGGAACCGTCTATGGTGGTCAATGTATTCAACGAAAGTTTGTTTGGCCGTCGGTGACCTAGAACTGCAAAGTTAAGTTATTTGAGAGACATTTTAGCGAAATTTTTACCTTTTTTGCTTCCATCGGAGTATCGGTTTGAATCACAATTTGCTACGTGATCGCACGCCACAACCCGTAACTCCGGAACCGGAAGTCGGTTGGGGATAAAATTTAATAGCCATTTACGGGGACGCAATACCTTTCATTTGAGGTCAAGTTTAGTCGAATCGGTCTAGCCATCTCCGAGAAACCGATGTGACTGTTAGTCTGAATTTGGATACTTCCGCCGGGGCTTCCGGAACCGATGATGGTGGCCAATGTGACCAAAGAGACTTTGAATGGCTGTTAATGACCTAGTACTACAAATCGAAGCAGTTGTGGTCACATTTTGGAAAAATTTTCACCATTATACATTCATTGCAGAATTTCTTAAAATCGACATTTTCTGCGTGATCGTACTCATCACCCTGTAATTCCAGAACCGGAAGTCGGATCCATTAGAAATTCAATAGCAGCCTATGGGAACGTTGCACCTTTCATTTGGGACTAAGTTTGTAAAAATCGGTTCATCCATCTCTGAGAAAAGTGAGTGAGATTGTGTTCGCGTACACACACACAGACGCACATACACACACACATACATACACACACATACATACACACACACACAGACATTTGCCGAACTCGACGAACTGAATCGAATGGTATATGTCACTCGGCCCTCCGGGCCTCCGTTAAAAAGTCGGTTTTCAGAGCAATTGCAATACCTTTCTATTGAGAAAGGCAAAAAGGTGCGAAATCGGCAAAGTCCCAAAAAGTCGATTTTTATAAAAAAAATTTTTTTCGAGATAACATAAAATCTCGACGTTTCATGCATTTTAAAGATGTTTGGCATCAAAAATAAGAATTCGATTTCTGAAATTTCATGAGGTCCCCCCTTTGAAAAAAAAATTTGAGTTCCGGCTTATATGGGAATTTCATATGTGACCGGACGGTTTAGTCTATATTTCCGGAACCATATAAGCGATCCGTACGAAATTTTATAGACATCTATGGGGATATTATAGCTATCATTTGGGACTAAGTTTGTGAAAATTGGCCCAACCATTTCCGGGAAACTGATGTGAGTTCGTAAATTTTGAAAGATGGCCGCTTTTCCCGGGAACTTCCGGAACCGTCTATGGTGGTCAATGTAGTCAACGAAAGTTTGGTTGGCCGTCGGTGACCTAGAACAGCAAATTTAAGTTGTTTGAGAGACATTTTAGTGAAATTTTTACCTTTTTTGCTTTCATCGGAGTATCGGTTTGAATCACAATTTGCTATGTGATCGCACGCCACAACCTGTAACTCCGGAACCGGAAGTCGGATCGGGATGAAATTAAATAGCCATTTACGGGGACGCAATACCTTTCATTTGAGGCCAAGTTTAGTCGAATCGGTCTAGCCATCTCCGAGAAACCGATGTGAATGTTATTCTGAATTTAGATACTTCCGCCGGGGCTTCCGGAACCGATGATGGTGGCCAATGTGGCCAAATAGACTTTGAATGGATGTTAGTGACCTAATACTACAAATCGAAGCAGTTGTGGTCATATTTTGGAAAAATTTTCACCTTTATACATTCATTGCAGAATTTATTAAAATCGACATTTTCTGCGTGTTCGTACTTATCACCCTGTAATTCCGGAACCGGAAGTCGGATCCATTAGAAATTCAATAGCAGCCTATGGGAACGTTGCACCTTTCATTTGGGACTAAGTTTGTAAAAATCGGTTCATCCATCTCTGAGAAAAGTGAGTGAGATTGTGTTCGCGTACACACACACAGACGCACATACACACACACATACATACACACACACATACATACACACACACAGACATTTGTCGAACTCGACGAACTGAATCGAATGGTATATGTCACTCGGCCCTCCGGGCCTCCGTTAAAAAGTCGGTTTTCAGAGCAATTGCAATACCTTTCTATTGAGAAAGGCAAAAAAGATGTCGATCACTTCTTGCACATATGGAAACAATGTGGTTACCACAAGTACAGATTTATCTACAAAAGTAGTTTTTCAAAATTTGTTGGTACAGATTCTGGACGGTATAGATTACAGAATTTCACGAAAAAGTACAAAATGATACAGATTTCTGTAGCTAAAATTGTGAAACGATATTTTGTTTGACAGCCAGTAAAAGGGGGGGGGGGGGTGAAGGTTTCAGCGTGAAAAAAAAAATATCTTTTGCGATTTTTTAGAACTTTGAGTGAAGCAAATTTATCAGAACTTTTGTACATTATAGTATATCCTTTCAATAACATGCTGTAATTTTTCTATGCAAAAAATATCGACAAACGACTCGTTGACGAAGCTTTTTGTACAACGTCTCTGAAAAAACCTGTTTTAATCCACCTAGAGGTGCAATTGTGCCTTTCTCATTTCTCCAAACTATGATTTAGTAGCTGATTCGTACAATATAACATTATGGAAATGTCTTTCGTTCGTATTACACTTGGTAAGTATATATAAGAGCACCTTTTTGCATTCATCGCGGTATCGGTTTGAATCGGAGTTTTCTATGTGATCGCACTCCACAACCCGTAACTCCGGAGCCGGAGATCGGATGGAGATGGAAGTTAATATCAGTTTCCGGGGACGCAACACCTTTCATTTGAGACTAAGTTGATCAAATCGGTCTAGCCATTTTAGAGAAACCACTATAACCGTTATTTTGAATTTGGATGCTTCCGGATCCGTCGATGGTGGCCAGTGTGGCCAAAGAGGAACCAGAACTCGGATCTACACAAAATTCAACAGCAGCTGATGGACCTTTCAGTTAAAATCAAGTTTGTCAAAATCGGTTCAGAAAATTCCGAGAAACCGATGTGGACAAATCAACAAATTTTGTTTTGTAACCATACTCTTCAACTCGTAATCCGGAACAAGATGTCGGTTGAAAATGAAATTCAATAGCAACCTATGGGAATATTATACCTTTCATTTGAATCTTAGTTTGTAAAAATCGGTCCATACTCTTCAACTTGTAATCCGGAACAAGATGTCGGTTGAAAATGAAATTCAATAGCAACCTATGGGAATATTATACCTTTCATTTGAATCTTAGTTTGTAAAAATCGGTTCAGCCATCTCCGAGAAACCGATGTGGACATTTTGTTAACAAATCCGCACATACACACATACATACATACATACATACATACATACATACATACATACATACATACATACATACATACATACATACATACATACCTACATACATACATACATACATACATACATACATACATACATACATACATACATACATACACACATACATACACACATACATACACACAGATATTTTGCAATCCCGGCGAACTGAGTCGAATGTTATATGAGACTCGGCCCTCCGGGCCTCGGTTAGAAAGTCGGTTTTTGGAGCTATGCAACCTTTCTATATGAGAAAGGCTAAAAAAAATTAAAGGGTTATGTACAGGACACGACCACGGTGACATTAAAAATGTATCTTTTTTCAAGAGCGTGCAAATGAATTTTATCTATCACACATATCGACTCACGTTCTTGTTCACTCGCCTGTTTTCATATGTTACAATTTGCTATATATGTTTTGATGGGGAGGGATCAAAACATAATTTATTGAAGGTCTTTTAACGGTAATCTATTAATTAATCAAGTATCTCACTAGGTGATTGGCATTATTTGGCTGATCCATCTAGTTAAAATAGGCTGGTCTGTCCAGAAAATATATTCAAAATAAAAGTTCCATATTGAGAGCTGTGATGAGGAAGTCCACGGCCGCCCACGGAAATATACAGATTCTCCATGAAATATGAAATTTCATTTTCCATTTAAATTTTCAATAATGTACTAATGAACTTAAGTAAACAATCTTAAGTTTAAGTATTTCTTGATCGATTAGTGGTGGAAAAAATGAAATTATTTGATGAATTACATTGTTATGCAACGTTCACACTACCAGTTAAAACGGGTTTTTATGCTATCTTGGTGACATTTTTCTTGTTGCTAATTATTAAAACGTGTTATAACTCTGTAGCATAAACATTGCATTATTAAACCAATTCTGCAGCGTGTATGTTATATAGGTGTTTTATGTGGTAATAGGACTGACATAATTATATCTTCAGTACAGCGGTTTGTTTCATAATTTAAAACAGATTTATTTTAAAATTTAAATTAGTATACCCAACCGTTCTATTTGTTGTATACTTTAAAACACAATTAGAACTGTGTTTTAAATACATAGGGTAGGACAGATATTCTGACTGGATAAACTGGGAAAACAATTTTAAGTCCAGTAACGCTTAAGACATGGCTTGAGTTTGAATCGAAAAAGAACACCCGCTTAAGCTGCTGCTGGGACGGTAAGTTCTGTTTTAAAATTTTCCATTGTGTGCAGTACGAAACAAAAGTGTTTGAAATTAGAAAACAAAAAGTTCTGCTGGGAATGTGATTGTTTCCGATGCAATTACACTCAGATTTTTCACGCAGGGGATATAGGCCGTGTAAATGAAAACCACGTAAATTAAAAAAAAAAACGCGTTAATGAAAACCGCGTAAATTTCAAAATCCGCGTAAAAAAACCTGAGTGTACTCTCCTATATAAAATACTACGCTGCTGAACAGTGCAATAACTACAGAAGCACGTTGTCAGATGCCTTACTGATAAAAAACATATAACCGAAATATGAAACATGAAAACCAATAGGCTCTTTACCCTACGCAGCTACAAAGCGCTGTAAATATGGATTAACAAGTTACAACGCACACGCATGCATAAAAATAAATATATTTTTTTCAAACGCAACACTCTTAAGCAGCACACACCGTATTGAATTAAATCCAAACCACCCCGCCCACCCACTTTGCAAATCATTCGGTGACACCGTGCTGGTACCCGAAAAATCCGCACACGGCCACCGCTGCCGAAAATGCATAGCGTCTACCGCTTAATGTAGTGCCCAAACGCTGCAGCCATGATCTTACCCGTTCGACATACGAACCAAAACTGATTCAAACTGGTACGCGTCACCTCTATTTATAAACTAACCGTATATGGTTTAGTCATTTAGATGCGTGTTCGTACTTATCACCCTGTAATTCCGGAACCGGAAGTCGGATCCATTAGAAATTCAATAGCAGCCTATGGGAACGTTGCACCTTTCATTTGGGACTAAGTTTGTAAAAATCGGTTCATCCATCTCTGAGAAAAGTGAGTGAGATTGTGTTCGCGTACACACACACAGACGCACATACACACACACATACATACACACACACAGACATTTGCCGAACTCGACGAACTGAATCGAATGGTATAAGTCACTCGGCCCTCCGGGCCTCCGTTAAAAAGTCGGTTTTCAGAGCAATTGCAATACCTTTCTATTGAGAAAGGCAAAAAAGATGTCGATCACTTCTTGCACATATGGAAACAATGTGGTTACCACAAGTACAGATTTATCTACAAAAGTAATTTTTCAAAATTTGTTGGTACAGATTCTGGACGGTACAGATTACAGAATTTCACGAAAAAGTACAAAATGATACAGATTTCTGTAGCTAAAATTGTGAAACGATATTTTGTTTGACAGCCAGTAAAAGGGGGGGGGGTGAAGGTTTCAGCGTGAAAAAAACACTTTCTTTTGCGATTTTTTAGAACTTTGAGTGAAGCAAATTTATCAGAACTTTTGTACATTATAGTATATCCTTTCAATAACATGCTGTAATTTTTCTATGCAAAAAATATCGACAAACGACTCGTTGACGAAGCTTTTTGTACAACGTCTCTGAAAAAACCTGTTTTAATCCACCTAGAGGTGCAATTGTGCTTTTCTCATTTCTCCAAACTATGATTTAGTAGCTGATTCGTACAATATAACATTATGGAAATGTCTTTCGTTCGTATTACACTTGGTAAGTATATATAAGAGCACCTTTTTGCATTCATCGCGGTATCGGTTTGAATCGGAGTTTTCTATGTGATCGCACTCCACAACCCGTAACTCCGGAGCCGGAGATCGGATGGAGATGGAAGTTAATATCAGTTTCCGGGGACGCAACACCTTTCATTTGAGACTAAGTTGATCAAATCGGTCTAGCCATTTTAGAGAAACCAATATAACCGTTATTTTGAATTTGGATGCTTCCGGATCCGTCGATGGTGGCCAGTGTGGCCAAAGAGCCTTTGAATGACTGTTGGTGACCTAGATCTACAAATTCAACAGTTGTGTTTACATTTTGGAAAAAAAATCACCTTTTAACATTCATCGCAGAATTAATTAGAATCGGGATTTGCTGCGTGATCGTACGTATCACACTGTAATTCAGGAACCAGAACTCGGATCTACACAAAATTCAACAGCAGCTGATGGACCTTTCAGTTAAAATCAAGTTTGTCAAAATCGGTTCAGAAAATTCCGAGAAACCGATGTGGACAAATCAACAAATTTTGTTTTGTAACCATACTCTTCAACTCGTAATCCGGAACAAGATGTCGGTTGAAAATGAAATTCAATAGCAACCTATGGGAATATTATACCTTTCATTTGAATCTTAGTTTGTAAAAATCGGTCCATACTCTTCAACTTGTAATCCGGAACAAGATGTCGGTTGAAAATGAAATTCAATAGCAACCTATGGGAATATTATACCTTTCATTTGAATCTTAGTTTGTAAAAATCGGTTCAGCCATCTCCGAGAAACCGATGTGGACATTTTGTTAACAAATCCGCACATACACACATACATACATACATACATACATACATACATACATACATACATACATACATACATACATACATACATACATACATACATACATACATACATACATACATACATACATACATACATACATAGATACATACATACATACATACATACATACATACATACATACACACATACATACACACATACATACACACAGATATTTTGCAATCCCGGCGAACTGAGTCGAATGTTATATGAGACTCGGCCCTCCGGGCCTCGGTTAGAAAGTCGGTTTTTGGAGCTATGCAACCTTTCTATATGAGAAAGGCTAAAAAAAATTAAAGGGTTATGTACAGGACACGACCACGGTGACATTAAAAATGTATCTTTTTTCAAGAGCGTGCAAATGAATTTTATCTATCACACATATCGACTCACGTTCTTGTTCACTCGCCTGTTTTCATATGTTACAATTTGCTATATATGTTTTGATGGGGAGGGATCAAAACATAATTTATTGAAGGTCTTTTAACGGTAATCTATTAATTAATCAAGTATCTCACTAGGTGATTGGCATTATTTGGCTGATCCATCTAGTTAAAATAGGCTGGTCTGTCCAGAAAATATATTCAAAATAAAAGTTCCATATTGAGAGCTGTGATGAGGAAGTCCACGGCCGCCCACGGAAATATACAGATTCTCCATGAAATATAAAATTTCATTTTCCATTTAAATTTTCAATAATGTACTAATGAACTTAAGTAAACAATCTTAAGTTTAAGTATTTCTTGATCGATTAGTGGTGGAAAAAATGAAATTATTTGATGAATTACATTGTTATGCAACGTTCACACTACCAGTTAAAACGGGTTTTTATGCTATCTTGGTGACATTTTTCTTGTTGCTAATTATTAAAACGTGTTATAACTCTGTAGCATAAACATTGTATTATTAAACCAATTCTGCAGCGTGTATGTTATATAGGTGTTTTATGTGGTAATAGGACTGACATAATTATATCTTCAGTACAGCGGTTTGTTTCATAATTTAAAACAGATTTATTTTAAAATTTAAATTAGTATACCCAACCGTTCTATTTGTTGTATACTTTAAAACGCAATTAGAACTGTGTTTTAAATACATAGGGTAGGACAGATATTCTGACTGGATAAACTGGGAAAACAATTTTAAGTCCAGTAACGCTTAAGACATGGCTTGAGTTTGAATCGAAAAAGAACACCCGCTTAAGCTGCTGCTGGGACGGTAAGTTCTGTTTTAAAATTTTCCGTTGTGTGCAGTACGAAACAAAAGTGTTTGAAATTAGAAAACAAAAAGTTCTGCTGGGAATGTGATTGTTTCCGATGCAATTACACTCAGATTTTTCACGCAGGGGATATAGGCCGTGTAAATGAAAACCACGTAAATTAAAAAAAAACGCGTTAATGAAAACCGCGTAAATTTCAAAATCCGCGTAAAAAAACCTGAGTGTACTCTCCTATATAAAATACTACGCTGCTGAACAGTGCAATAACTACAGAAGCACATTGTCAGATGCCTTACTGATAAAAAACATATAACCGAAATATGAAACATGAAAACCAATAGGCTCTTTACCCTACGCAGCTACAAAGCGCTGTAAATATGGATTAACAAGTTACAACGCACACGCATGCATAAAAATATATTTTTTTCAAACGCAACACTCTTAAGCAGCACACACCGTATTGAATTAAATCCAAACCACCCCGCCCACCCACTTTGCAAATCATTCGGTGACACCGTGCTGGTACCCGAAAAATCCGCACACGGCCACCGCTGCCGAAAATGCATAGCGTCTACCGCTTAATGTAGTGCCCAAACGCTGCAGCCATGATCTTACCCGTTCGACATACGAACCAAAACTGATTCAAACTGGTACGCGTCACCTCTATTTATAAACTAACCGTATATGGTTTAGTCATTTAGATGCGTGTTCGTACTTATCACCCTGTAATTCCGGAACCGGAAGTCGGATCCATTAGAAATTCAATAGCAGCCTATGGGAACGTTGCACCTTTCATTTGGGACTAAGTTTGTAAAAATCGGTTCATCCATCTCTGAGAAAAGTGAGTGAGATTGTGTTCGCGTACACACACACAGACGCACATACACACACACATACATACACACACACAGACATTTGCCGAACTCGACGAACTGAATCGAATGGTATAAGTCACTCGGCCCTCCGGGCCTCCGTTAAAAAGTCGGTTTTCAGAGCAATTGCAATACCTTTCTATTGAGAAAGGCAAAAAAGATGTCGATCACTTCTTGCACATATGGAAACAATGTGGTTACCACAAGTACAGATTTATCTACAAAAGTAATTTTTCAAAATTTGTTGGTACAGATTCTGGACGGTACAGATTACAGAATTTCACGAAAAAGTACAAAATGATACAGATTTCTGAAGCTAAAATTGTGAAACGATATTTTGTTTGACAGCCAGTAAAAGGGGGGGGGGTGAAGGTTTCAGCGTGAAAAAAACACTTTCTTTTGCGATTTTTTAGAACTTTGAGTGAAGCAAATTTATCAGAACTTTTGTACATTATAGTATATCCTTTCAATAACATGCTGTAATTTTTCTATGCAAAAAATATCGACAAACGACTCGTTGACGAAGCTTTTTGTACAACGTCTCTGAAAAAACCTGTTTTAATCCACCTAGAGGTGCAATTGTGCTTTTCTCATTTCTCCAAACTATGATTTAGTAGCTGATTCGTACAATATAACATTATGGAAATGTCTTTCGTTCGTATTACACTTGGTAAGTATATATAAGAGTACCTTTTTGCATTCATCGCGGTATCGGTTTGAATCGGAGTTTTCTATGTGATCGCACTCCACAACCCGTAACTCCGGAGCCGGAGATCGGATGGAGATGGAAGTTAATATCAGTTTCCGGGGACGCAACACCTTTCATTTGAGACTAAGTTGATCAAATCGGTCTAGCCATTTTAGAGAAACCAATATAACCGTTATTTTGAATTTGGATGCTTCCGGATCCGTCGATGGTGGCCAGTGTGGCCAAAGAGCCTTTGAATGACTGTTGGTGACCTAGATCTACAAATTCAACAGTTGTGTTTACATTTTGGAAAAAAAATCACCTTTTAACATTCATCGCAGAATTAATTAGAATCGGGATTTGCTGCGTGATCGTACGTATCACACTGTAATTCAGGAACCAGAACTCGGATCTACACAAAATTCAACAGCAGCTGATGGACCTTTCAGTTAAAATCAAGTTTGTCAAAATCGGTTCAGAAAATTCCGAGAAACCGATGTGGACAAATCAACAAATTTTGTTTTGTAACCATACTCTTCAACTCGTAATCCGGAACAAGATGTCGGTTGAAAATGAAATTCAATAGCAACCTATGGGAATATTATACCTTTCATTTGAATCTTAGTTTGTAAAAATCGGTCCATACTCTTCAACTTGTAATCCGGAACAAGATGTCGGTTGAAAATGAAATTCAATAGCAACCTATGGGAATATTATACCTTTCATTTGAATCTTAGTTTGTAAAAATCGGTTCAGCCATCTCCGAGAAACCGATGTGGACATTTTGTTAACAAATCCGCACATACACACATACATACATACATACATACATACATACATACATACATACATACATACATACATACATACATACATACATACATACATACATACATACATACATACATACATACATACATACATACATACATACATACATACATACATACATACATACATACATACATACATACATACATACATACATACATACATACATACATACACACATACATACACACATACATACACACAGATATTTTGCAATCCCGGCGAACTGAGTCGAATGTTATATGAGACTCGGCCCTCCGGGCCTCGGTTAGAAAGTCGGTTTTTGGAGCTATGCAACCTTTCTATATGAGAAAGGCTAAAAAAAATTAAAGGGTTATGTACAGGACACGACCACGGTGACATTAAAAATGTATCTTTTTTCAAGAGCGTGCAAATGAATTTTATCTATCACACATATCGACTCACGTTCTTGTTCACTCGCCTGTTTTCATATGTTACAATTTGCTATATATGTTTTGATGGGGAGGGATCAAAACATAATTTATTGAAGGTCTTTTAACGGTAATCTATTAATTAATCAAGTATCTCACTAGGTGATTGGCATTATTTGGCTGATCCATCTAGTTAAAATAGGCTGGTCTGTCCAGAAAATATATTCAAAATAAAAGTTCCATATTGAGAGCTGTGATGAGGAAGTCCACGGCCGCCCACGGAAATATACAGATTCTCCATGAAATATGAAATTTCATTTTCCATTTAAATTTTCAATAATGTACTAATGAACTTAAGTAAACAATCTTAAGTTTAAGTATTTCTTGATCGATTAGTGGTGGAAAAAATGAAATTATTTGATGAATTACATTGTTATGCAACGTTCACACTACCAGTTAAAACGGGTTTTTATGCTATCTTGGTGACATTTTTCTTGTTGCTAATTATTAAAACGTGTTATAACTCTGTAGCATAAACATTGTATTATTAAACCAATTCTGCAGCGTGTATGTTATATAGGTGTTTTATGTGGTAATAGGACTGACATAATTATATCTTCAGTACAGCGGTTTGTTTCATAATTTAAAACAGATTTATTTTAAAATTTAAATTAGTATACCCAACCGTTCTATTTGTTGTATACTTTAAAACGCAATTAGAACTGTGTTTTAAATACATAGGGTAGGACAGATATTCTGACTGGATAAACTGGGAAAACAATTTTAAGTCCAGTAACGCTTAAGACATGGCTTGAGTTTGAATCGAAAAAGAACACCCGCTTAAGCTGCTGCTGGGACGGTAAGTTCTGTTTTAAAATTTTCCGTTGTGTGCAGTACGAAACAAAAGTGTTTGAAATTAGAAAACAAAAAGTTCTGCTGGGAATGTGATTGTTTCCGATGCAATTACACTCAGATTTTTCACGCAGGGGATATAGGCCGTGTAAATGAAAACCACGTAAATTAAAAAAAAACGCGTTAATGAAAACCGCGTAAATTTCAAAATCCGCGTAAAAAAACCTGAGTGTACTCTCCTATATAAAATACTACGCTGCTGAACAGTGCAATAACTACAGAAGCACATTGTCAGATGCCTTACTGATAAAAAACATATAACCGAAATATGAAACATGAAAACCAATAGGCTCTTTACCCTACGCAGCTACAAAGCGCTGTAAATATGGATTAACAAGTTACAACGCACACGCATGCATAAAAATAAATATATTTTTTTCAAACGCAACACTCTTAAGCAGCACACACCGTATTGAATTAAATCCAAACCACCCCGCCCACCCACTTTGCAAATCATTCGGTGACACCGTGCTGGTACCCGAAAAATCCGCACACGGCCACCGCTGCCGAAAATGCATAGCGTCTACCGCTTAATGTAGTGCCCAAACGCTGCAGCCATGATCTTACCCGTTCGACATACGAACCAAAACTGATTCAAACTGGTACGCGTCACCTCTATTTATAAACTAACCGTATATGGTTTAGTCATTTAGATGCGAGTGTGTGCAAATGCCAACGTTACCGAAAATCGATAGCGCTTATTGCATCGCCCGGAGACGATGTTGCTCGTATGGGATAAGAGCAACAACTGATTTAAACGGACATGCGTTGCTTCTATTTATGACTTTTCGTGTTTCATTGAGCAACAAAGCTGCCCTCTTTTGACGGTTGTGTCTGAGAAATCTGCCTCACGAATGGTAATTTTCGGTTTTTCGTGAACTTTTTAATTTTACCAATTTCCAACAGTCTACTTTTATTGGGGAGATATAAAAATATTACCAATATTTAAGTTAGGTGTTTCTGAATCGGTTGGTGTATGAATGATTAAAATCCATCTAGTAATATCGGAGTTATAAGCGTGCAAACCTTACATAGTTTCGTTACATGGGATAGTTTAGATTTTAGAATGACATCTAGACCCAGATAGTGGAGTAAGACATTTTTAATGTCAAAATAATATTTAATTAGCTTAATCAGCATGAGTTCAATGTTATCTTCATGTAATTATATTTTGAAATGTTGGTGGAATGGGTTTGAAAGTGGAGGGAATGGGGGGTTAGTAGAGTAGGAGTGGAGAATGCGTCAGAAATCCTTCATCTTATTTCGGTATACGGGGTGGATGAAGGAAATGCGGACGTGAGGGTGGTCCAAGGGGAGGGGAGTGATGAAGGAGGGAGGTGCAAGGGCAAGACGTGGGGGGAAGGAGGTGCGGCGACGCAATACTCAACTGCATATTTTGCCTTCCATTTGAGACTTGGTTTGAGAAAATCGGTTCAGTCATCACCGAAGAACCGATGTGACTTTAATTGTGGAATATGCCCGGAATTCCGGACTTCCGGAATCGTCAATAGTGGACAATATATTCAAAGAATGTTTAATTGGCAATCAGTGATCTAGATCTGCGATGAGAAGTAATTTGGTGACCATTTCAATAGTATTTAGCCTCTGAGGTATTACGATTGTACCGATTTATATGGGAAATTCCAGTGTATCCTTACTAACACCCCTATAACTCCGAAAGCAAGAATCAAAACCGAATGAAAATCAGCAGCAGTCAATGGTATTACTGTATCTTTCATTTGAAATCAAGTTTGTAAAAATCGGTCGAGAATTCGTTGGGGAATGGGTGTGATACTAGCATAGGAACTTGGCGGGTTCCCCGGGGGCGTCATGAACCGTCATAGGTGGCCAAGGTGGTCAAAACTGCTTTAATTGATCATTAGTGATCCAGACCCGCAAACTAGAGTAATGTTACATCAATTTTAATATGTTTTACATCATTTTAACATCATGGTGGTACCAGTTTATATGGGAATTTGCTGTGTGACCGCACTCTTCAACCAGTAACTCCGGAACCGGAAGTCGGATCAACTAAAAATTCAATAGCAGCTTATGGGAGCGTTATACCTTTCAGATGAAACTAAGTTTGCGAAAATCGGTTCAGCCATCTTTGAGAAAATTGTGTGAGTTTAAATGACACACACACACATACACACACATACATACACAGACATTTGCCGATCTCGACGAACTGAATCGAATGCTGTATGACACTCGGCCCTCCGGGCCTCGGTTAGAAAGTCGGTTTTTGGAGCTATGCAACCTTTCTATATGAGAAAGGCTAAAAAAAATTAAAGGGTTATGTACAGGACACGACCACGGTGACTGTTTGCGAGTGTACTACTTCACCCTGAAACCATTTATGCACCCCTCGACCGCTACACCGTTTTTCCCTACTGAGAAGAAATCGCCCGTTCACTGTACTGATGTAAACACAACATAAAGTACGATTACCCAGCTGGCCGAGAAATGTCATCGGTCTACTCACACATCGGAGCCAGTACGAGTAAACAAATGCAGCTGAATTGCATCATCATCATCATCATCGGTAGGACTGGAGGGATAATCTCTCAACGACGGAAGCAGAGGAAACGAAGCCCTGGCGCACCACCTTTGCTGAACTTAACCCCCTGGAGCCCCCGGAATAGGAGAATAAAGGAGAAAGGCGCCATCAGTGCATATTCGGCGAAGAAGCTGCTCGGTCGCAGCAACCAATTCAATGTAAAGTGTAATGTATTGATTTGTCATATTGTGTAAGAATAAATGTTAATTAAATGTGAAAAATATAGTGTGAAATGTAAAGTGTTATCGGTATATGGCTGGTGTTAAGCTTATTTATGTACAAGTCCCTGAATCCTTTGCCGATTGCCGGAAGGTATCAAGTGTCTGCCGACAAGCTTTGCCACCGTCAGGAAACGGGAATTAAATTAGGATACAGTCCACTAATCCAATCGAAGGAAGGTAAGGACCAGACTCCAAAACATTGGTCCTTCGAACCGGATCCCGCACGAATCCAACCAAAAACCCATCCACCAAGAGGGCAGAAGGTCGCCATTGCGAATTCATCCAACGAATTCCTGTTCTTACAAGAAGCAAGCCAAGCTGTAACCTCCATCGCAGTTTCAATAATCCCCTGGGTGCTGGAGCCATAATCATTTGCTGCACATAGGAGTTTCGAAATTAGGATTACAGTGAAACGATTACTGTTACCTTCACTTGTGACATTTATTGCTACATTGCACATAATCAGGATATTTCACACTTCATTCCGCTTATTCTGTGACCGGGAAGTCACCAACAAGATCATCGCAGAATCGAGCCAACTGCATTTCACATCGTCGGCACCCGTCGCAAAAGGAAACCATTCCGGAATGGGCGAATTGCCCTGGTTTGTCCAGGTAATTATACACTAAAGTTATGTCCAGTCGATGCTGGACCACTCAATAAATGCTACATGGTTTCCTTTCCTATTTGGTGATGTTTTGCCGCAAACATATTGGAGAAATAACACCATCACTGCAAGTTATCAAGGATAATTAGCTTAGACGAATGAGACGTATTTTAACCAACTTACCGTTAAAATTCCCGACTGCAACTACATCCTACGCTGGTTCACTTGGTGCAGGAGCGACCGTTATCCTTCCAGGTCAGTTTATTGAATTGCACCACTTGTATATGTCCGGCCGAAGCTGGAATCTATTGCCATACTACATAGCATATTTCACTCCTCTCTAAACACTGTTTTGATCGTGATCGATGTATACATACATAAACAACATTTACAAGCATATGAACAAGGGGCGCGCATAAGTGCATTATTGTTTCACTGCGTCCTACTTTCGGAGCATCGGTGTGATCACGAGAAAATGCGGCACATCGTTTTTCATGAAATTTAGCAGCGTTACTGTTTTGTCAGGTCAGTTAGAACAGTATATGTTCAGCCGTAGTTGGACCAACAATTTTACTACATAACCCTTTTCACCTCTCCCGCGAAATCTGGATCCGTATGAAGTATTTAAATTACTCGTACTTCCACAATCATTTGGAGCTGCATCGTTCGAATATTTCTGAGGGACATAACTGTAGAGAAAGCGGAAATTCCTGTTTCTTCAGGTAAATAATAAAAACAGCTCTACAGTATATGCCCATCCGAAGTTAGGAAACAAGCAGAATATTACACCTCCGTATTATCTTCCCGTTCTGTCAAAGTGAAATTGTGTTACAATGCCGCCGACTACATCATCGAGTGCTAAGAAGTCACCGGCGTTGCGGACGCTGCAAACCAAGCTGAGGTCATACCAGAATATGTTCAGGGATATCTGCAGGTTCGCCGATTCTCTTGGGGTAGAAACTACAGCCAGCCAGGTGAGAGTTCGACTGGAAAAACTTGAGGAGTTGTGGGAGAAGGTGAACGATGTGATCTTGGACATCGAAACACACGAAGACTTCGAAGCAGAGGATGACGCCTATGCTGAGCAACAGTCGGAGTTTGGAAACCGCTACTACCAGGTGAAGTCGGTGTTGTTAGACAAGATCAAGGAGCTAGAAGAACCTGCTATCCTGAATGCCTCCATCCGGGGACTCGACATGACACAACAACCCACCATAGAGCATGTGCGACTCCCACAAATCAAGTTGCAAACCTTCGACGGCAACATTGATGAGTGGTTGAGTTTCCGCGATCTATACACATCGCTCATCCATTGGAAAGCAGATTTACCGGATGTCGAGAAGTTTCATTACCTGAAGGGATGTCTGTCAGGAGAAGCTAAGGCGCTTATTGACCCGCTGTCGATTACAAGGGCGAATTATCAGGTCGCATGGGAGACGCTAACCAAACGCTACAACGACTGTAAAATCCTAAAGCGGCGTCAGATTCAAGCGCTGTTTAAGTTACCTAATCTGGCTAAGGAGTCGGCCAACGAATTGCAGTCTTTGTTGGAGGGATTCGAACGTGTTGTTCAGACCCTTGATCAGCTGGTACAACCCGCCGACTACAAGGATCTACTACTGCTAGACATATTAGCTTCGCGTCTAGACAGTGGAACCAGGAGAGCTTGGGAAGAGCATTCATCCACCAAGGAGCAGGATACGGTGAAGGATTTGACCGAATTCTTGCAAAGACGGATCAGAGTACTGGGAGCATTGCCAACTAGATCCGTTGAAGGTCCCAAGGTTGTCGTACCGCAACCGCAAAGGAAGCCATTTGTAGCGCGCTCTAGCCATAGCGTCGTACAAAATACAGGAGGACGGTGCATCGCGTGTTCGGAATCCCATCCGCTTTATCAATGTCCAGCTTTCCAACGTTTAGCAGTATCCGCCCGCGATAAGCTGCTCCGCAACCACTCCTTATGTCGCAATTGTTTCCGGAAGGGTCATCTGGCTGCGGATTGTTCTTCACGATATGTGTGCCGTAATTGCAAGGGCAAGCACCATACCTTGGTATGTTTTCGGACGGACGGCGAAGGCGGTAAGGAGTCAGCCACTAAGGTAGCAAACAGTTCCGGGAATTCCAAGGAAGGGGAATCTAGGACCAGAATGGTCAGCACACCATCGGCTGTTTCATCCAACATGTCTGGTCAGCGCAGCTCATCGGTATTACTAGCTACGGCCATCGTCTTAGTGGAGGACGATCAAGGAGGTAGTTATCAGGCAAGGGCTCTACTGGATTCGGGTTCTGAATGCAATTTCATGACCGAGCGGTTATGTCAACTGATGAGCGTTCAACGGCGACGGTCCGACGTGTCTGTGTACGGGATTGGGCAATCCAATACCAAGGTCAAACATAAGGTGACAACAACAGTCAAGTCGCGAGTATCTGCTTTCTCGCGGAAGATGGAGTTTCTTCTACTACCGAGTGTCACAGCAAATCTTCCGATAGCCAACGTGGATATGACGGGATGGGAAATCCCAACTGGTGTGGAGCTAGCGGATCCAGCATTTTTCAAATCCAAGGCGGTTGATTTAGTGCTTGGGATCCAGTACTTCTTCGCATTTTTCCATACCGGGAATGAAGTGCAGTTAGGCAAGGGCCTTCCTACTCTAACCGAGTCGGTATTCGGATGGGTAGTAGCTGGCACGGTTGAAAGCTCGCTAGAAACCCAACGTATAACCTGCAATATGGCAGTCGGTCTGGAGGAAATATTGACTCGTTTCTGGTCCTGTGAGGAGATCGATTCTACCTCAACTTACTCGCCTGAGGAAACACGCTGCGAGGAGCAGTATGCTAGAACTGTACGAAGAGGAACGGATGGCCGATACACAGTCTCACTACCAAGGGATGAAGTCGCACTGGCAAGGATGGGCGAGTCAAGGGACATCGCATTCCGGCGGCTAGAAGCTTTGGAACGCAGACTGTCGAAGGATCCAGAGCTCCGGAAACAGTACAACCAGTTCATGGCGGAATATCTGGAGCTAGGCCACATGCGAAGGGTATCTGTGACACGAGATGAGGAAGGCAAACACTGCTACTTACCTCATCATCCAGTGGTCAAACAGGAAAGCACCATCGTGCAAAACTTCCTCGGGAACGTCTTTAAACGATGCACTATTGGTGGGACCGGTGATTCAGGACGATCTCCGGTCAATTATTCTACGGAGCCGAACCAAACAGTACATGGTGGTAGCGGATGTCGAGAAGATGTTTCGACAAATCAAAATCGATGAAGGGGACATGCCGCTTCAACGAATTCTGTGACGTTGGGAATGGTAACGAGGAGGTCGGGACCTACGAGTTAACTACGGTCACATATGGAACCAAGCCGGCTCCGTTCCTTGCAACCAGAACTCCCAAACAACTGGCTATGGACGAGCAAGCACGATATCCACTAGCGGCAAAGGCCGCATCAGAAGATGTTTATATGGACGACGTTTTATCTGGTGCTGACGCAGCAGAAGCAGCGTTGGAGCTGCGAATCCAGCTGGACGAGATGATGGCCAAGGGCAGATTCCGTCTGAGAAAGTGGGCTTCCAACTGCCCGATGGTATTGCAAGGCATACCAGAAGAAAACCTGGCGATATTGCAAACGGAAGAAGCCCAGCTAGACCCTGATCCCGAAGTACGGACCTTAGGACTTGTGTGGCTTCCTGTTGATGATGTTCTGATGTTCCGGTTCAAAATACAGGAACTGGACCCAGTTGGTCAACTATCGAAACGAAAGGTGCTGTCAATCATTGCTACGCTATTCGATCCGCTAGGCCTGATAGGAGCGGTAATCACAACTGCAAAGATTTTCATGCAGTTGCTGTGGTGCCTGAAGGACGACCACGGAAAGAGCATGGGCTGGGATGAAGCGCTACCACCGAAGGTCGAGGCAGACTGGCGAACCTTTCATTGCCAATTGCCACTGTTAAACGATCTGAGAATCGAGAGATGTGTGATAAAACCCAGAGCTATCAAGGTTGAGCTGCATTTCTTCTCAGATGCGTCGGAACGAGCATACGGAGCATGTGCATATGTCAGGAGTGTGGATTCAACGGGAGGCGTTCGTGTAGTATTGCTTTCGTCCAAATCCAAAGTGGCCCCATTGAAATGCCAATCCATTCCGCGATTGGAATTGTGCGGAGCCTTGATGGCGGCTCAGCTTGCGGAGAAGATTTCCGCGGCCATTCAGATGGAGGCACTGTTGTTTTTTTGGACAGACTCCACCTGCGTTCTCCATTGGCTCAAGGCAACACCCTCGATGTGGACTACATTTGTTGCAAACCGTGTGGCTAAAATCCAAGCAATTACTGAGAACCATACTTGGCAGCACGTTCCAGGTATCCAGAACCCGGCAGACCTTATTTCACGAGGATTGACTCCAGAGCAGATCCAGTGTAGCAAGCTGTGGTGGAAAGGGCCACCTTGGTTTCAAGAGACGTTCGAAACATGGCCAAAACACCAAGTAAGGACAAGCGTGGAAGACGCGGAAAAGGAGATTCGTCGTACAGCAGCACCCTGCTCACAACAACAGGAAGAGTTCGGTACCTGGTATGTCAGGAAATTTTCCAACTTTATCGATTTAGTAAGGCGTACAGCTTATTGGTTACGATTGATAAAAATCCTCAAACGAACGGGAGATTCTAAAATGTGGAAGGGCTTTCTAAAGACAGCAGAGTTGGTGGAGGCGGAGCATGTGTTGATGAGGCTTATCCAACAGGAAACCTTCAGCAAGGAGTGGAAGGCGCTCGCAAAAAATGAAGTGGTAGCTAGAAATTCACCGTTACGATGGTTTAGTCCACAGTTGTCAAAGGACAGTCTTATCCGAGTTGGTGGGCGCTTAAGACATTCGTCGGAGAATGAGAATACCAAGCATCCAATAGTTCTCCCAGCCAGGCACCAGCTTACCCGAATGCTATTGGAGCATTATCACAAAAGATTGCTTCATGCAGGTCCGCAGCTTCTCCTTGGCACAATTAGACTCCAGTATTGGCCGCTTGGAGGTCGCAATGTAGCTCGACAGATCGTCCAACGCTGTCACCGTTGTTTCCGAGCAAAACCGAAGCCTACCACACAGTTCATGGGGGAATTACCCAAGGCGCGTGTGACCATTTCACGACCATTTTCCAAAGCCGGAGTAGATTACTTCGGGCCAGTCTACGTCCGCCCAGGACCGCGTCGTACCGCTGTGAAGGCATATGTAGCAGTTTTCATTTGTCTCTGCACCAAGGCAGTCCACTTAGAGCTAGTGACTGATTTGTCCACCGATCGTTTCATGCAAGCTTTAAGACGATTCACAGCGAGAAGAGGAAAATGTTCCGATATTTATTCGGACAACGGGACAAATTTTGTCGGAGCCCGCAACCAGTTGAAACAACTACTAGATCTGATACGGAGTAAGGAGTATCGTGAAAAAATGACACTCGAATGCTCCAAGGAGGGAATACAGTGGCATTTCAATCCTCCAAGCGCTCCTCATTTCGGAGGCCTCTGGGAGGCTGCTGTAAAATCGGCAAAACACCACCTACTACGGGTTCTCGGAGAGAATACAGTGTCATTTGAGGATATGAACACACTTTTAGCCCAGGTGGAAGGCTGTTTAAACTCGAGACCGTTGACAGCCATGTCCGATGACCCAAACGACCTCGAACCCTTAACGCCGGGACATTTTTTAATTGGAACATCGTTACAACAACTTCCCGATCCAGACTTTTCAGCGGTACCGCTAAACAGATTAAAACAATGGCAAGTTGTTCAGAAAAAAATGCAGGAGTTTTGGAAAAGGTGGCGATTAGAGTATTTAGCGCAACTACAAGCAAGAACGAAACGTTGGCAGCCAGCAACTTCGATCAGTGAAGGACAATTGGTTGTCATTCGAGACGAGAACCTTCCTCCTATCCGTTGGAAAATGGGAAGAATCCAACAAGTGCACCCTGCGGACGATGGAGTCGTCAGAGTGGTGACACTGAAAACAGCGACAGGAGTTTTAGTTAGACCAGTGGAGAAAATATGCATTCTACCATCACCGACGGCAGAAACAGAAAGTGGTTCCCAGTAGTTGGAAATATCGACGCTTCAGTACGGTGTGCGAGAGGTTTTTCTTTCTGTTCAGAAATTTCAGCAATTTCAGGGGAGGTGAGAATGTTTGCGAGTGTACTACTTCACCCTGAAACCATTTATGCACCCCTCGACCGCTACACCGTTTTTCCCTACTGAGAAGAAATCGCCCGTTCACTGTACTGATGTAAACACAACATAAAGTACGATTACCCAGCTGGCCGAGAAATGTCATCGGTCTACTCACACATCGGAGCCAGTACGAGTAAACAAATGCAGCTGAATTGCATCATCATCATCATCATCGGTAGGACTGGAGGGATAATCTCTCAACGACGGAAGCAGAGGAAACGAAGCCCTGGCGCACCACCTTTGCTGAACTTCACCCCCTGGAGCCCCCGGAATAGGAGAATAAAGGAGAAAGGCGCCATCAGTGCATATTCGGCGAAGAAGCTGCTCGGTCGCAGCAACCAATTCAATGTAAAGTGTAATGTATTGATTTGTCATATTGTGTAAGTATAAATGTTAATTAAATGTGAAAAATATAGTGTGAAATGTAAAGTGTTATCGGTATATGGCTGGTGTTAAGCTTATTTATGTACAAGTCCCTGAATCCTTTGCCGATTGCCGGAAGGTATCAAGTGTCTGCCGACAAGCTTTGCCACCGTCAGGAAACGGGAATTAAATTAGGATACAGTCCACTAATCCAATCGAAGGAAGGTAAGGACCAGACTCCAAAACAGTGACATTAAAAATGTATCTTTTTTCAAGAGCGTGCAAATGAATTTTATCTATCACACATATCGACTCACGTTCTTGTTCACTCGCCTGTTTTCATATGTTACAATTTGCTATATATGTTTTGATGGGGAGGGATCAAAACATAATTTATTGAAGGTCTTTTAACGGTAATCTATTAATTAATCAAGTATCTCACTAGGTGATTGGCATTATTTGGCTGATCCATCTAGTTAAAATAGGCTGGTCTGTCCAGAAAATATATTCAAAATAAAAGTTCCATATTGAGAGCTGTGATGAGGAAGCCCACGGCCGCCCACGGAAATATACAGATTCTCCATGAAATATGAAATTTCATTTTCCATTTAAATTTTCAATAATGTACTAATGAACTTAAGTAAACAATCTTAAGTTTAAGTATTTCTTGATCGATTAGTGGTGGAAAAAATGAAATTATTTGATAAATTACATTGTTATGTAACGTTCACACTACCAGTTAAAACGGGTTTTTATGCTATCTTGGTGACATTGATCTTGTTGCTAATTATTAAAACGTGTTATAACTCTGTAGCATAAACATTGTATTATTAAACCAATTCTGCAGCGTGTATGTTATATAGGTGTTTTATGTGGTAATAGGACTGACATAATTATATCTTCAGTACAGCGGTTTGTTTCATAATTTAAAACAGATTTATTTTAAAATTTAAATTAGTATACCCAACCGTTCTATTTGTTGTATACTTTAAAACGCAATTAGAACTGTGTTTTAAATACATAGGGTAGGACAGATATTCTGACTGGATAAACTGGGAAAACAATTTTAAGTCCAGTAACGCTTAAGACATGGCTTGAGTTTGAATCGAAAAAGAACACCCGCTTAAACTGCTGCTGGGACGGTAAGTTCTGTTTTAAAATTTGCCGTTGTGTGCAGTACGAAACAAAAGTGTTTGAAATTAGAAAACAAAAAGTTCTGCTGGGAATGTGATTGTTTCCGATGCAATTACACTCAGATTTTTCACGCAGGGGATATAGGCCGTGTAAATGAAAACCACGTAAATTAAAAAAAACGCGTTAATGAAAACCGCGTAAATTTCAAAATCCGCGTAAAAAAACCTGAGTGTACTCTCCTATATAAAATACTACGCTGCTGAACAGTGCAATAACTACAGAAGCACGTTGTCAGATGCCTTACTGATAAAAAACATATAACCGAAATATGAAACATGAAAACCAATAGGCTCTTTACCCTACGCAGCTACAAAGCGCTGTAAATATGGATTAACAAGTTACAACGCACACGCATGCATAAAAATAAATATATTTTTTTCAAACGCAACACTCTTAAGCAGCACACACCGTATTGAATTAAATCCAAACCACCCCGCCCACCCACTTTGCAAATCATTCGGTGACACCGTGCTGGTACCCGAAAAATCCGCACACGGCCACCGCTGCCGAAAATGCATAGCGTCTACCGCTTAATGTAGTGCCCAAACGCTGCAGCCATGATCTTACCCGTTCGACATACGAACCAAAACTGATTCAAACTGGTACGCGTCACCTCTATTTATAAACTAACCGTATATGGTTTAGTCATTTAGATGCGAGTGTGTGCAAATGCCAACGTTACCGAAAATCGATAGCGCTTATTGCATCGCCCGGAGACGATGTTGCTCGTATGGGATAAGAGCAACAACTGATTTAAACGGACATGCGTTGCTTCTATTTATGACTTTTCGTGTTTCATTGAGCAACAAAGCTGCCCTCTTTTGACGGTTGTGTCTGAGAAATCTGCCTCACGAATGGTAATTTTCGGTTTTTCGTGAACTTTTTAATTTTACCAATTTCCAACACTCTACTTTTATTGGGGAGATATAAAAATATTACCAATATTTAAGTTAGGTGTTTCTGAATCGGTTGGTGTATGAATGATTAAAATCCATCTAGTAATATCGGAGTTATAAGCGTGCAAACCTTACATAGTTTCGTTACATGGGATAGTTTAGATTTTAGAATGACATCTAGCCCCAGATTGTGGAGTAAGACATTTTTAATGTCAAAATAATATTTAATTAGCTTAATCAGCATGAGTTCAATGTTATCTTCATGTGATTATATTTTGAAATGTTGGTGGAATGGGTTTGAAAGTGGAGGGAATGGGGGGTTAGTAGAGTAGGAGTGGAGAATGCGTCAGAAATCATTCATCTTATTTCGGTATACGGGGTGGATGAAGGAAATGCGGACGTGAGGGTGGTCCAAGGGGAGGGGAGTGATGAAGGAGGGAGGTGCAAGGGCAAGACCTGGGGGGAAGGAGGTGCGGCGACGCAATACTCAACTGCATATTTTGCCTTCCATTTGAGACTTGGTTTGAGAAAATCGGTTCAGTCATCACCGAAGAACCGATGTGACTTTAATTGTGGAATATGCCCGGAATTCCGGACTTCCGGAATCGTCAATAGTGGACAATATATTCAAAGAATGTTTAATTGGCAATCAGTGATCTAGATCTGCGATGAGAAGTAATTTGGTGACCATTTCAATAGTATTTAGACTCTGAGGTATTACTATTGTACCGATTTATATGGGAAATTCCAGTGTATCCTTACTAACACCCCTATAACTCCGAAAGCAAGATTCAAAACCGAATGAAAATCAGCAGCAGTCAATGGTATAACTGTATCTTTCATTTAAAATCAAGTTTGTAAAAATCGGTCGAGAATTCGTTGGGGAATGGGTGTGATATTAGCATAGGAACTTGGCGGGTTCCCCGGGGGCGTCATGAACCGTCATAGGTGGCCAATGTGGTCAAAACTGCTTTAATTGATCATTAGTGATCCAGACCCGCAAACTAGAGTAATGTTACATCAATTTTAATATGTTTTACATCATTTTAACATCATGGTGGTACCAGTTTATATGGGAATTTGCTGTGTGACCGCACTCTTCAACCCGTAACTCCGACACCGAAAGTCGGTTCAACTAAAAATTCAATAGCAGCTTATAGGAGCGTTATACCTTTCAGATGAAACTAAGTTTGCGAAAATCGGTTCAGCCATCTTTGAGAAAATTGTGTGAGTTTAAATGACACACGCACATACACACTCATACATACACAGACATTTGCCGATCTCGACGAACTGAATCGAATGCTGTATGACACTCGGCCCTCCGGGCCTCGGTTAAAAAGTCGATTTTTACAGTGATTGCATAGCCTTTCTTTATATGAGAAATGCAAAAAACATGATTTGCCATTCAAAAACTACTTAACCGATTTCTTTCAAACTTTGTATACGCATTCCATGTTAAAAATACCTAACCCCTACGTTGAGTTTCAGAGATAATTTACTCATAAAAAGGCGGAATTTTTCGTGAATTTTTTTTATATTTAAAATGAATAATAAACTTTCTTAATTGATGATTTATCTCGAAAACTCAACGTGGGGATTAAGTATTGTTTACACAGAATGTGTCTGCAAAGTTTGAAAGAAATCGGTTCAGTAGTTTTGGAATGGCAGGTAACACCGCAAATCATGTTTTTCCAGAGACGTTGCACGAAAAGCTCCATCTCCGTGCAGTTTGTTGATATTTTTGCATAGAAAAATTACAGCATGTTATTGAAAGGATATACTATAATGTGCAAAAGTTTTGATCAATTCGCTTCACGCAAAGTTCTAAAAAATAACAAAAAGGTGTTTTTTCACGCTCAAACCCTTACCCCCTTAAGTAATATTGAGAAAGTGTGTACAGATTATAAAAACCTGTTTTAATGCACCTAAAAGTGCAGTTGTGCCTTTCTCATTTCTTCAAACTATGACCATGACCGATTATGTTCAATATAATTGTGGAAATGTCTATTACATTCTTAACCCTAGAACGTTGCACTTGCGTTTTCCACCCTAGAATGTTGCATTAGGGTATAAATGTACCCCCACGCGTTTGATCGCATTTTTCGCAGGTAAAAATGCAAACAAAAGTAATGTATAATACATCACTTTCTTCGTTTTGCCTTTCTCATATAAAGAAAGGCTATGCAATCACTGTAAAAATCGACTTTTTAACCGAGGCCCGGAGGGCCGAGTGTCATACACCATTCGATTTAGTTCGTCGAGATCGGCAAATGTCTGTGTGTATGTATGTGTGTGTGTATGTGTGTGTGTCATTTAAACTCACACAATTTTCTCAGAGATGGCTGAACCGATTTTCGCAAGCTTAGTTTAATCTGAAAGGTATAACGCTCCCATAAGCTGCTATTGAATTTTTAGTTGATCCGACTTCCGGTTCCGGAGTTACGGGTTGAAGAGTGCGGTCAAACAGCAAATTCCCATATAAACTGGTACCACCATGATGGTCAAATGATGTAAAACATATTAAAATTGATGTAACATTACTCTAGTTTACGGGTCTGGATCACTAATGATCAATTAAAGCAGCTTTGACCACATTGGCCACCTATGACGGTTCATGACGCCCCCGGGGAACCCGCCAAGTTCCTAAGCTAATATCACACCCATTCCCCAACGAATTCTCTACCGATTTTTACAAACTTGATTTCAAATGAAAGATACAGTAATACCGTTGACTGTTGCTGAATTTCATTCGGTTCTGACTCTTGCTTCCGGAGTTACAGGGGTGTTAGTAAGGATACACTGGAATTTCCCATATAAATCGGTACAATCGTAATACCTCAGAGGCTAAAAACTATTGAAATGGTCACCAAATTACTTCTCGTCGCAGATCTAGATTACTGATTGCCAATCAAACATTCATTGAATATATTGTACACTATCGACGATTCCGGAAGTCCGGAATTCCGGGCATATTCCACAATTAAAGTCACATCGGTTCTTCGGTGATGACTGAACCGATTTTCTCAAACCAAGTCTCAAATGGAAGGCAAAATATGCAGTTGAGTATTGCGTCGCCGGCCCTCCCCCCCGCCTTGCCCTTGCACCTCCCTCCTTCATCACTCCCCTCCCCTTGGACCACCCTCACACCCGCATTTCCTTCATCCACCCCGTATACCGAAATAAGATGAAGGAATTCTGACGCATCCTCCACTCCCACTCCCATGGCTAGGCCGATTTGGTCAACTTAGCCGCAAATGAAAGGTGTTGCGTCCCTGGAAACTGATATTAAATTCCATCTCCATCCGACTTCCGGCTCCGGAGTTACGGGTTGTGGATGATACCGCGATGAATGCAAAAAGGTGCTTTTATATATACTTACCAAGTGTAATAAGAATGAAAGACATTTCCATAATGTTTTATTGTACGAACCAGCTATTAAATCATAGTTTGGAGAAATGAGAAAGGCACAATTGCACCTCTAGGTGGATTAAAACAGGTTTTTAAATTTCGAAAACAGCTGTGTAAGTCAAAGTAAGGAATTTATTGAATCAATGATACATAAATTGGTTTGAACAAAATAAAAAGTGAAAAATTAAAGGGTAGTGTGCAAGAAGCGACCGCAGTCATATTGAACATGCAGCATTATTAATGAACACCTTGCACGAAGTCATTTCATCACATCAGTACTACGCATGACGTTGTTGCATTTTTTGAAACCACACTGACGATAAATGTTTATATGCTTTGTTACATTATTGGATAAACAGTATTTATATTCTTAAAAAAATAAATCCCGTGGGAATCGGAATATATTGGCTCGAATCGTTTTGTCGAGAGGGCCGGGGGAGTGGAAGGGTATGGGGGAGGGGATCAATGGTAGGAGAAACATCCAACCCCATATTATATCTTGGATTTGTGGCTAAGGTAGTGAAAATTGGTTCAGTCATCACCGAAGAACTGATTCTGGTATATACCCGGAACCGTCGATAGTGGACAACATATTTAAAAGCAGTAAGAACGCTATTAATTTGTTTTTGATTCTGATGCTTAGATTCCAAGATATGAATGTTTGAATGCGTAAAAATGGCGTTTTTTGCAGTTTTTTTTAATTATCTGCCGAAATTGACAATATAGATTTATATGTTTTTAGGCAGCTTTAACGAATACCTTTCGAACAAGCTATAGATTGTTGAAATCGGACTATTATCAAAAGAGATATTTAACATTAGATGCGGACGAAAGATTTTTATCATTTCCCATTGCCAGAAATATGACCAAAAACATGTAATCAATAAAACGTCGAGATTTGATGCAAACACGAAAAAAATTTGACGAAGATTCACTTTTTTGGATTTTGCACATTTTTGCCTTTCTCATATAGAAAGGTTATGCAATCACTCTGAAAAACGTCAACCTAATCCCGGCCAAATTTTTTTTTCGACTCACATAAGGTTTCTGGATTTTAACATGGGCGTAGTTGATGGTTTACGGAGAGGGGTTACACCCCCCCCCCCTCTACTGTTCACTCCCCTCCTTTAAAAATCTCCTTAAATCACCCCTCAGACCACCACCTCATACCCCTCCCTTTCAACCCCATCATCTTTAAACCACCACTATATTACAAAGCATACCAATTTAAGCTGGGGAGTCGTTCGTTCATGGGACTTTCGCCCTCCTCACATACCCATTCCCGCATGACAAAATGAGTTAGCAAGCAGATAACATTGATCTAATGCTGATTAGGCTAATGGAGTATGATATTTTTTTGTTTCAAGTGTTTCACCGTCGACACGTAGCTCATCAAGTTCGTGGCTGGCATGCCATTGTGTATAAGTGCAAAGTGTACTAAGAATGTAATGGACATTTCCACAATTATGTTGAACATAAAAAGCCTCCGTGCCATAGTTTAGAGAAATGAGAAAGGCACAATTGCACCGCTAGGTGGATTAAATCAGGTTTTTCTATCTACAACCGCTAGAAATAATCACCGAACACTTCCAAGTTGTCTGGAAGGAACTTGATAACTTATCAGTGCAAAAATGTTGATGTGTGCGAACCTTCTGACTGCAATTTTTCTAACTTATGACCATCGGATCGATCTGAAACATATCGGAAAATGAAAAGCGAAATAGATAACTCCAAGCAACGGCGTAGCCAAGAGAAGGTTTTGGGGTTTAACACTATACAACCTCCCCCAGCACACCCAAAAAAAATTGGATCGAAATTGAAAATTTATTGATGCTGACTGATTTAATTCAATATTATAATAACAATTATCTGATCCGTACATTGATAACCTGTTATTGTAAACATCATGAGGACTTTTGATAAATTGTCGGAATGGGGTCCTGATATGTAACTGATCTATTGGTCTTGATTTCACAGTTGTCTAATAGCATCAATATCAAATTCCTGCCTGAAAACATTCCAATAGAATATTCCAGAGTTCTGTAATCAATCATAATCCTCAGATTTCTTTTCAAATTGAGCTCGCTTTTGTAGAGATGTACTGTAATAAGGGTCTTTATTTAATAGGAAGCGAAGTTAAAATTAATTTAATGTCTATGAAACATAGAACTGCTCACCAAAAAATGCATAACTTTCAACATTTGCTAAAAATGTTTTTGCCTTTCTCATTCACTCTAAAATTCGTCAATCTAATCCTGATCGGGAGGGCCGAGTGTCATATGCCAATCGACTCAGTTCGTCGAGATCGGAAAATGTCTGTGTGTCTATGTATGTGTGTGTGTGTATGTGTGTATGTGGAAAAAAATGTAACCTCTGTTAATCAGAGATGGCTGGATCGATTTGCACAAAGTTAGTCTCAAATGAAAGGTAAAACCTTCCCATCGGCTGCTATTGATTTTTTTTAATTGATTGGACTTCCGGTTCCGGAGTTACGAGTTGAAGAGTGCAATCACACAGTAAATTCCCATATAAACTGAAATGAAAAATTTTCAAAATCAAATTTGAATTTTTGATGCCAAAGGACTTTAAAATGCATGAAACATTGAGATTTGATGTAAACTCGAAAAAAATGTTTGATAAAAATTGACTTTTTTGGACTTTGGTACATTTTTGCCTTTTCATATAGAAAGGTTTTGCAATCACTCTAAAAATCGTCAATCATACCGGCCCGGAGGGAGTATGCAGTGAGGGATTGCTACTTTAAAATTAAAACTAGTTTAAAATTTCTTGCCTTGTTTTTGCCTTTTTCATATAAAGAAAGGCTATGCAATCACTGTAAAAATCGACTTTTTAACCGAGGCCTGGAGGGCCGAGTGTCATACACCATTCGATTCAGTTCGTCGAGATCGGCAAATGTCTGTTTGTGTATGTATGTGTATGTGTGTGTGTCATTTAAGCTCACACAAGTTTTTCAGCGATGGCTGAACCGATTTTCGCAAACTTAGTTTCATCTGAAAGGTATAACGCTCCTATAAGCTGCTATTGAATTTTTAGTTGAACCGACTTTCGGTGTCGGAGTTACGGGTTGAAGAGTGCGGTCACACAGCAAATTCCCATATAAACTGGTACCACCATGATGTTCAAATGATGTAAAATATATTAAAATTGATGAAAAATTACTCTAGTTTGCGGGTCTGGATCACTAATGATCAATCAAAGCAGTTTTGACCACATTGGCCACCTATGACGGTTCATGACGCCCCCGGGGAACCCGCCAAGTTCCTAAGCTAATATCACACCCATTCCCCAACGAATTCTCGACCGATTTTTACAAACTTGATTTCAAATGAAAGATACAGTAATACAATTGACTGCTGCTGAATTTCATTCGGTTCTGACTCTTGCTTCCGGAGCTACAGGGGTGTTAGTAAGGATATACTGGAATTTCCCATATAAATCGGTACAATCGTAATACCTCAGAGGCTAAAAACTATTGAAATGGTCACCAAATTTCTTCTAATCGCAGATCTAGATCACTGATTGCCAATCAAACAGTCTTTGAATATATTGTCCACTATTGACGATTCCGGAAGTCCGGAATTCCGAGCATATTCCACAATTAAAGTTACATCGGTTCTTCGGTGATGACTGAACCGATTTTCTCAAACCAAGTCTCAAATGGAAGGCAAAAATGCAGTTGAGTATTGCGTCGCCGCCCCTCCCCCCGCCTTGCCCTTACACCTCCCTCCTTCATCACTCTCCTCCCCTTGGACTACCCTCACGTCCGCATTTCCTTCATCCACCCCGTATACCGAAATAAGATGCAGGATTTCTGACGCATCCTCCACTCCCACTCTACTAACCCCCCATTCCCTCCACTTTCAAACCCATTCCACCAACATTTCAAAATATAATCACATGAAGATAACATTGAACTCATGCTGATTAAGCTAATTAAATATTATTCTTTTGCCTTTCTCATATAGAAAGGTTATGCAATTGCTCCAAAAACCGACTTTCCAACCGAGGCCCGGAGGGCCGAGTCTCATATAACATTCGACTCAGTTCGCCGTCATCGCAAAATATCTGTGTGTATGTATGTGTGTATGTATGTGTGTATGTATGTGTGTATGTATGTGTGTATGTATGTATGTGTATGTATGTATGTGTATGTATATATGTGTGTATGTGCGGATTTGTTAACAAAATGTCCACATCGGTTTCTCGGAGATGGCTGAACCGATTTTTACAAACTAAAATTCAAATGAAAGGTACAATACTCCCATAGGTTGCTATTGAATTTCATTTTCAACCGACATCTTGTTCCGGATTACGAGTTGAAGAGTACGGTTACAAAACAAAATTTGTTGATTTGTCCACATCGGTTTCTCGGAATTTTCTGAACCGATTTTGACAAACTTGATTTTAACTGAAAGGTCCATCAGCTGCTGTTGAATTTTGTGTAGATCCGAGTTCTGGTTCCTGAATTACAGTGTGATACGTACGATCACGCAACAAATCCCGATTCTAAAGAATTCTGCAATGAATGTAAGAAGGTGAATTTTTTTTCCAAAATGTAAACACAACTGTTGAATTTGTAGATCTCGGTCACCAACAGTCATTCAAAGGCTCTTTGGCCACACTGGCCACCATCGACGGATCCGGAAGCATCCAAATTCAGAATAACGGTTATATTGGTTTCTCGAAAATGGCTAGACCGATTTGATGAACTTAGTCTCAAATGAAAGGTGTTGCGTCCCCGGAAACTGATATTAAATTCCATCTCCATCCGATTTCCGGCTCCGGAGTTACGGGTTGTGGAGTGCGATCACATAGAAAACACCGATTCAAACCGATACCGCGATGAATGCAAAAAGGTGCTCTTATATATGCTTACCAAATGTAATAAGAACGAAAGACATTTCCATAATGTTATATTGTACGAACCAGCTTTTAAATCATAGTTTAGAGAAATGGGAAAGGCACAATTGCACCTCTAGGTGGATCAGAACAGGTTTTTTTTATTTTGGGAATGATTTATAAAGAGGATAACACTTTCCGAATGTAGAGGGAAATTTATAAAAAAATGACGATTTCCATTCGACTCTAGTAGTTCCTGATCGATTTTGATGAGCATTTGATTTTTGTTGTATGGCCAATTATATGCATAGGTAAAATGTTCAAAAACAGTAATTTAACCCTTTCATGCCCAACTTTTTCCTAGTGCATGTAGGGCTTCAAAACTATTTTTCCTTGAAAACGGTTGGGTCAAGAAACACGAAAAGCCTATTTTCATAAAGATAGGTGCTTCTATGGCAGTGCTAGAAGCTGGTCAATTTTGACCTTCTAATGCTCAATGCAATTCTCCTAGAATAATTACAATAGTCCAATTATGTAGAAAACGTAGCAAACGACAGTCTAAATTGATAAGTTTTATCGGTTTTCAATAATATTGCACCATAACGAAGATATATGAAAAAATTATTTTCGGTCGTCAACGTAAACTATCCCTGGCAGCACTGTTCCATTGGAATCCAATCAGACTAATTGCAATAACTTCAGTTCTAGAGTTTATCCTTGTAACTGTTAATACTCAAATTAAAGGCAATAATCACATTAATGAGCCTTACATGTTTTTGTGAGCAAATCTCGCCTCAATCAAAAGTTATAGCTGTTTAAAAACGTTGTTGTCCACAAACAACATGGGCATGAATGGGTTAAGGTCAAAATAGCATCATTTTGAAACCGCCAATTTCGGAGGTTTAGTATTTTCAATGAGTTTTACAAACGTTAAAAAGCGCATCATTTGATAAAATAATTTTGATGGTATATCGTCCAAGAAGTATTTATGGTGAATTTTCTCAGGTTAACATTCATGACTACAATAAAGACTCAACAAATTCGCTAAAGACACGAACTCTGTTACTATTTTCTGAAAAATAATTCTGCATAATTTTATAACTTCAAAAATTATGGTTTCGGAATTATGCCATTTGGACAGTAAGATCGATTTTCACCAAACCCCCACCAAACCGAATTTCTGGCTACGCCGCTGACTTCAAGTAAGTAGAAACAAAGTCGTTCTACACTCGTTCACAAGAAACTTCTTCGAATGCTGAATATCTATTATAGTACATTGAAACCCCGATTTTATCAGCCAAATATGAACATATATTTGATGGGCTCTAGCAGACGAACAAGATTGAATTCGAATATTTTTTATTGCATCGAACTACAACAATTTTTTTATTGCATCGAACTACAACAATTTTTAGGTAGTTTTCAAGGGGTTATTTTATAGACTTCTTCCAAAATTTGGCGAACCTATTCCAATTCGTATACCACTTAATTGGTATACTTAAGGGTTTATATGTTGCAAATAGAGAAAATATTTAAATTTTCAGCTTTTTTCCTACACAATATTACGAAAGCTTATTAAACAATTTTTCCTAATAAGTTTGTGTTTGTTTAATAGTTTTATTTTTAATTTAACCGTGATATTTTAATAAAAAGTGACCATCGCCTCACAACGTAGTCTATTTTTCAAGGCTTGCGGTGAGCACGATCTTTCGAATTGCTGAACTGAAAATTATGGAATAGAAATTAATTTTTAGTATTCTTTACAGATTTAACTCGCCGCGCAGATAGCTCTGAATTAGACCCGCTGGTGCCATAAGACGATTTCGCTCGATTTTCAGAGCACTGCATTAACGCAAGTAAGGGAAGGTTATCGAAATGTTTCGGAAAATGACAATTCCAGTAAATGATTTTCCCAAACGGTTCGGTTTCGAGAGGTTTTTATTTGTTCTTTGGCATTAGGACTGGCGATAATACTTCAAATCAAGGATACTACTGGGAAGTCACTTTTAGAAAAAGTCGATGTCGAAGTAAAGGAATTTAAATATTTTATTAACAGAGCATTAGCAATAATTCGTTTGTATGTCTATTTTATGGGCCATTTTTTCGCTTTCCCATTGATTTGGTTTGATATTTCTAGCACTTACATTTTACTAAGCTAATTTGAGCGATTCTCAGAGTCCTTCCACTATCCCATGTAGTATGTGTTATCAAAAACATCGCGAAGCATCAAGTTCTAAATGTTCTCAAACGATATATTATCCGAAGAGAGTGATAAGAGTTATAAGAAATGTCTCATCACACTGTTAGGTGGATTAAAAGCGTTTTTTCTATAACCCGACTGTTCTGGTGTTAGAAGCTTGTGTATTGAAACAAAATTTAGCAGTTGTTCTTTAGTAATTAATTCCAACGATTTTTCGTAAAGAGGGAGCATGTTAATTGGCCTGAATTCTTCTGAGTTATTTGTTCCTTGAGTTTTTTCAATTGGAACTACTATAGACTCCTTCCATGAGCTGGGAAAAACTCCTGTCGTTAACGACTCGTTAATCACGTCCAGTAGCATATTTCCAACACAGTCGAACGAATCTCTCAACACTCTGGAACTAATGCCATCCGTATCGGTTTTTGTATCTAATGACCAAATAACTGACCTTAGCTTTTGTAATGTTATGGGTTCAAATTGCTCAAAACGTTGGTTCGAAAACATTCCACTAATCAATCGGGGCTCCTCTGCATCATCGATTGAACTACTGACTTTTGACATTAAAACTGTCTTACTCCACTATCTGGGGCTAGGTGTCATTCTAAAATCTAAACTATCTCCCATGTAACGAAACTATGTAAGGTTTGCACGCTTATAACTCCGATATTACTAGATGGATTTTAATCATTCATACACCAACCGATTCAGAAACACCTAACTTAAATATTTGTAATAATTTAATATCTCCCCAATAAAAGTAGACTTTTGGAAATTGATAAAATTAAAAAGTTCACGAAAAACGAGAAAATTACCATTCGTGAGGTAGATTTCTCAGACACAGCCGTCAAAAGAGGGCAGCTTAGTGGCTCAATGAAACATGAAAAGTCATAAATAGAAGCAACGCATGTCCGTTTAAATCAGTTGTTGCTCTTATCCCATACGAGCAACATCGTCTCCGGGCGATGTAATAAGCGCTATCAATTTTCGGCAACGTTGGCATTTGCACACACTCGCACAGTCGCACCTAAGTGACTAAACCATATACGGTTAGTTTATAAATAGAGGTGACGCGTACCCGTTTGAATCAGTTTTTGTTCTTATGTCGATCATGGCTGCAGCGTCTGGGCACTACAGTAAGCGGTAGACGCTATGCATTTTCGGCAGCGGTGGCCGTGTGCGGATTTTTCGGGTACCAGCACGGTGTCACAGAATGATTTGCAAAGCGGGTGGGTGGGGTGGTTTGGATTTAATTCAATACGGCAGGATGCGACTTATGTGTGCTGCTTGAGTGTTGCGTTGAAAAAAAACATATTTATTTTTATGCATACGTGTGCGTTGTAGCTTGTTAATCCATGTTTACGGCGCTTTGTAGCTGCGTAGGGTAAAGAGCCTATTGGTATTCATATTTCGGTAATATGTTTTTTACCAGTAAGGCATCTTACAACGTGCTTCTGTAGTTATTGCACTGTTCAGCAGCGTAGTATTTCATTTAAGAGAGTACACTCAGGTTTTTTTTACGCGGATTTTGAATTTTACGCAGTTTTCATTTGCACGGCCTGTATCCCCTGCGTGAAAAAACCTGAGTGTAATTGCATCGGAAACAATCACATTCCCAGCAGAACTTTTTGTTTTCTAATTTCAAACACTTTTGTTTCGTACTGCACACAACGGCAAATTTTAAAACAGAACTTACCGTCCCAGCAGCAGTTTAAGCGGGTGTTCTTTTTCGATTCAAATTCAAGCCATGTCTTAAGCGTTACTGGACTTAAAATTGTTTTCCCAGTTTATCCAGTCAGAGTATCTGTTCTACCCTATGTATTTGAAACACAGTTCTAATTGCGTTTTAAAGAATACAACAAATAGAACGGTTGGGTATACTAATTTAAATTATAAAATAAATCTGTTTTAAATTATGAAACAAACCGCTGTACTGAAGATATAATTATGTCAGTCCTATTACCACATAAAACACCTATATAAAATAAAACGCTGCAGAATTGGTTTAATAATACAATGTTTATGCTACAGAGTTATAACACGTTTTAATAATTAGCAACAAGAAAAATGTCACCAAGATAGCATAAAAACCCTTTTTAACTGGTAGTGTGAACGTTGCATAACAATGTAATTTATCAAATAATTTCATTTTTTCCACCACTAATCGATCAAGAAATACTTAAACTTAAGATTGTTTACTTAAGTTCATTAGTACATTATTGAAAATTTAAATGGAAAATGAAATTTCATATTTCATGGAGAATCTGTATATTTCCGTTGGCGGGCGTGGGCTTCCTCATCACAGCTCTCAATATGCAACTTTGCACATATTCCTTTGTACTTTGACGCAGGGTACACGAATATTTCTTTGCGATACACTTTGTACACAGTCCACGTATAGTTCGAGTACTGCTGTCGATATGCTCTTTGTACCTTATCCCGTCGTCGTTTCATCTCCAGTAGTTCCAAACTGTACCATTTGCACGATTTCTTCGATTTGATAAACTTCACTAGCAATAATGTGTCCACCGATTTCTTCAAGATCTCGATCAAACAATCAGCCTTCTCATGTAGATCGCAAAGACTAGCTTCCTGGTTTATGAACGTGAACAAATAATGAGTGATAATGCAAAGGAAGAGTATGTCCCGTTGCGGATAAACTGTGTTGCTGTTGACTTCTCGAAATGTCCGGTAATATCATCGATTCGTGAAGTGGAGCAATTGTTGAAGGTGAACATGAAGCTCTACATAGCAGAAATTAGCGGCGTGCAATTCCATCATTTACGTCTTGCGGTACTGATTACGTTCAAAAACATTAGCCAAGCAGAATCATTCGCTACGCAGAACAACTTGAAATACGCCGTCGAATGTAATGACACTTTATACAACATCCCAACGTATATTGATAACGACAGTATTGAAATAAAGCTACATGACCTGGCACCACGTACTAGTTCCGCCGCTATCAAAAAACTCATGTCAAAATACGGAGAGGTGGATAGTGTTAAAGAAGATACTTTGAGAAATCTTCACAGGACTTGGCAACGGCGTTCGTGTAGTGAGAATGCGGCCGACAAAACCTATTCCCTCCTACTTGTCTATCTCAGGCAGATGCCTTAAAGGTATTGTACATTTTCAACGAACACTAGTCACGTACCCAGGGCAGATTCCTACGTGCCAACATTGCGATTAGCAGCTACACCACGGAAAACCTTGCGCAGAGGCTGCTAAGGAAATTCCCCCTGCGACGACCAAAGCCGGTACACAGTCGTCGTATGCTAAACCACAACCGGTTGGTAAACCAACGATTGCGGACCGGGCAGTAACAAACACCAGCTCAACAACGATCGGGTCCAGTACCACTAAACCAACTGCCATTACCAACATCGAAGTAACAACGATTACTGCAAATGTCTCCAAACCAACAACCAACAGCACCAATAAAGAATCAAACACCGATGAAGAAGGATTTACAGCAGCGACCCGGAAGTACAAGAACATCCGACCATGAGCATCATGAATGCAGTACCGATGACGACATGATCATGAACGAAAACGCGAGAGAAGACGGACCGAATGACCCTTAAGGTGCGGCAGACAACGCACCTAAATTTTCACCACCAAGGAAGAGGATCTCAACACGCAGCAGCAAGCTGCGTCAACAAGATCCTAATTCAAACTCTCTAGGTTGCTAGTCTGATATTCTATTAGTTCACAGGGCGCTCACGGATTCTCTAGGACACCAGTATGATATTCTCATAGTTCGCAGAGAGTTAGTCTGATATTTTCGTAGCCCACAGGACACTCTCAGATTCTATGGGGCGCTAGTATGATATTCCCATAGCTCGGAGAGCGCTTCAATTCTCTCTGGGGCCCACTATGGTATCATCATAGCTCACATGGCGCTCTGAAGCTATCTAGAGCGCTAGTGTGACTCTATGGGGAGCGGAGCTCGGAGAGCGCTTCAATACTCTCTGGGGCCCACTATGGTATCATCATAGCTCACATGGTGCTCTGAAGCTATCTAGAGCGCTAGTATGACTCTATGGGGCGATATGATATACACATTGCTCGCAGGGCGCTCCCAGATTCTCTGGATCGCCATCATAATATTCCCAATAGATCACAGGACGCTTGAAAACTCTAGAGTAGTCTGATATTCTCATAGTTCGTAGAGCGATCTCAGATTCTCTGGGGTGCTAATATGATATTCCCATAGCTCGCAGGGCGCTCTCAGGTTCGCTTGGGCGCTAGTGTGACTCTATGGCGCTAGTATGGGATTCACATTGCTCGCAGCGGTCGCAGATTCTCTCGAGTGCCACCAAGACATTTCCATAGCTTGCAGGGCGCTCTCAAAACTCTCTAGGGCGCTAACCTAACAATATTTTAACTTGCAGGGTCATAACAACATTTCTGGAGCGCTAAACTAAAATTACCGTAGTTTGCAGGGTGCTCTTGGATTCTCTAGGGCGCCAGTATGATATTCAAATAGTTCGCAGGACGCTATGGCGCTAGTCTGATATTCTCATAGTTCGTAGGGTGCTCTCTGGGGCGCTAGTATGATATACCCATAGCTCGAAGAGCGCTTCCACACTCGCTGGGGTGCTTCTCATAGCTCGCAGGGAGCTCTCGAGCTCTCTAGAGCTATAGTATGACCTTATGGGGCGCTATAATGATATTCACATGGCTCGCTGGGAGCTCTCAGACTCTCTCGAGCACCAACATGATATTCCCATAGCTCGCAGGGCACTCTGAAACTCTCTAGGACGCTAGTCTGATATTCTCATCGTTCGTAGGGCGCTTTCAGATTCTATTGTTTTCTAATTTCAAACACTTTTGTTTCGTACTGCACACAACGGCAAATTTTAAAACAGAACTTACCGTCCCAGCAGCAGTTTAAGCGGGTGTTCTTTTTCGATTCTGGGGCACTAGTAATATATACTCATAGCTCGCAGGGCGCTTTCAAGCTTTCTAGGACGCTAGTACGACTCTATGGGACGCGATTATGATATTCACATAGCTCGCGAGGCTCTCTCACATTCTCTAAAGCGCCAGCATGGGTGCTTCTCATAGCTCACAGGGCGCTCTCAAGCTCCCTAGGGCGCTAATATGAATCTATGGGGTGCTAGTATGATATTAACATTGCTCGCAGGGCGCTCTCAGATTCTCTCGGGTACCAGTTTGATATTCGCATAGGTCGCAGACTCTCTTAAATTTTCTAGACGCTAGTTCGATATTCTCGTAGTTCGAACGGCGCTCCGAGACTCTGTGAGGCGCTAGTATGATTTTCACATATCTCGCAGGGCAAGAGCACTGAGGGTAACCAGTTACCTACAGAAACTGGAGAGCACCTACCGCGTGATGTGCCTCAGAGTGATATCTGCCTACCGCACGGTATCACACGATGCATCCTGCGTGATAGCGAGCATGATGCCAGTCGGGCTAGTCATTCGGGAAGATGAGGAGTGTTTCGAGCTACGTGGTAATAGAGGAGCCCGCGAGCACACCAGGGCGACCTCGGTCGCCAGATGGCAGCGTGAGTGGGATAACTCCTCGAAAGGTAGGTGGACCCACCGACTGATACCTAACGTATCGAGTTGGGTGGGAAGACCCCATGGGGAAGTTCACTTCCACCTGACACAATTCCTGTCAGGCCATGGCTGTTTCTAACAGTACCTCCACAGGTTCGGGCACGTGGAGGTCCCAGCCTGCCCGGACTGCCCAGGTGTAGACGAAACTGCCGAACACATACTGTTCGTATGTCCTCAGTTCGACGTCGAAAGAAGAGCAATGCTTGACGTCTGTGGCTAGGACACAACCCCTGATACCCTTATTCAGCGGATGTGTCAATCGGTGGAGAAGTGGAACGCGGTCTCGGCTGCTACCACCCAGATTGCCTGTAGGCTACAGGTAATCTGGCGAACCGAGCAACAGACGACGGGCACGGCTAACTAGTGATTGGTTAGTTGGAGCGAAAAAGGCCGAGTGCAAAAAAGGGAGTGAATGGTCTGTTCATGCTGAGGCAGGTTTGGCGCAGCGACTGGCAACCGCGTAAGGGGTAAACCCAGCCACCCCGAAGCAAGGCAGAAGAGCGAGTGTATAGGCGTATAAGTGGACTGCCTCATGCCAAGATGGGAGGGTCGTAGCGTAGTATGTTGGGACTTAGCTATTGATGCCTCGTGGCGTGGCAGAGGAGTGAAAGGGTGAGCATCCAAGTCAGTTTCACACGGTATGTTAAGTAAGGGTGAGCATAAAAGCCTCACATGATATGGTAGAGGCTAGCACAAAAGTAAGCCTAGCAAGGAATGAAAAAGGTGAGCACACAAGTCAGCCTCGCATGGTATGTCAGAAGTGGGGAAGAATGTAAGAAAAATGTCCCCCGTGGGATGCAAGGGGGAGTGACAGAGGTATAATAGAGTGGCACGATCGAGAGTGAACCAGGTGATAGGGTGAGCACCCAAGTCAGCCGCACATGGTACGGGTGAGGCGAGCACAAAAGTAAGCCTAGCAAGGAATGAGTAAGGTGAGCACACAAGTCAGCCTCGCAAGGAACGAAAAAGGTGAGCACAAAAGTGAGCATCATGTGGAGTATTTGAGAGTGAATCAAGGTGCGATTGAGAGAGCACCCAAGTAAGCCTCATACAGGACGTATGAACGCGTGAATGAGAGTGAATGAGTACATCAAGTACAGCCATCCCCCCATAAGTAATACCGAGAGGTAGTTCCTGGGGGAAACGATGGCGGAGCCCAATGGAGTTTAGTCGGTATTAATGGCAGCGTCACCATTCGAGCCCGACACGCCCCCAGTACACTCCGTGTGGTAGCTTGGACACCTACCAATAGCACGTGTACTGGGTTAGGACGTAAACATCTTCTCCATCGTAAAAAAAATATTTCGCTGGACGCTCTTCGATTGTCTGGGACGCTAGTATGGTATTCCCAACTGTTGCGGAGCGCTTCCACACACGCTGGAGAGCTAATATGATATTCCCATGGCTCGCATGGCACTCTCAGACTGGCCAGGGCGCTTGTATGAGATTTCCCAAGGGACAATAGGAGGTTAAACTGATCTAAGAAAAGAATCTGGATTAGGGAGGTAGGCAATAAACTTTCCAAACTCACCGGGTGCTCTCAGACTCGCTGAGGCGCTAGTATGATATTCACATAGGCTGCAGAGCGCGATAGGGGATTAAACGGCTCCAAACATTCTTATTTCATAGGGCGCGTAAATACATTAAATGTTTAACTGGGGCGAGGGGCTAATCTATCTAAACTCATAGGGCGCTTCCAGATTCTCTGGTGTGCAGTGTATTTCTCTGGGGCTCTAGTAGGACGGTATGGCGATAGCCTATCCTAACTTGCCGGGCGCTTTCAGATTTTCTGGGGCGCATATACTGAATCTCTCCGGGGCGTTGGTATAAGTATTTGAGCTCATGAGATGGTAATGTACTACTATATAGTAGATATCCTAACTCGTAGGGCGCTTCCGGGCTCTTTGAGGTGCATATGGAGTATTTCTGTGGGGAGCTAGTATATTTCTTAGCTCAGGCGCAATGGGAAATCATACTGATTAAAAAACCTGTTTTAATCCACCTAGAGGTGCAATTGTGCCTTTCTCATTTCTCCAAACTATGATTTAATAGCTGGTTCATACAAAATAACATTATCGAAATGTTTTTCGTTCTTACCATCTGTGATCGCACTCCACAACCCGTAACTCCGGAGCCGGAAGTCGGATGGAGATGGAAGTTAATATCAGTTTCCGGGGACGCAACACCTTTCATTTGAGAATAAGTTGACCAAATCGGTCTAGCCATTTTCGAGAAACCAATATAACCATTATTCTGAATTTGGATGCTTCCGGATCCGTCGATGGTGGCCAGTGTGGCCAAAGAGACTTTGAATTACTGTTGGGGACCTAGATCTACAAATTCAACAGTTGTATTTACATTTTGGAAAAAAAAAATTCACCTTTTTACATTCATCGCAGATTTCGTTAGAATCGGGATTTGCTGCGTGTTCGTACGTATCATCCTGTAATTCAGGAACCAGAACTCGGATCCGCACAAAATTCAACAGCAGCTGATGGCCCTTTCATTTAAAATCAAGTTTGTCAAAATCAGTTCAGAAAATTCCGAGAAACTGATGTGAACAAATCAACAAATTTTGTTTTGTACTACTCTTTAACTCGTAATCCGGAACAAGATGTCGGTTGAAAATGAAATTCCAAAGCAACCTATGGGAATATTATACCTTTCATTTGAATCTTAGTTTGTAAAAATCGGTTCATACTCTTCTACTCGTAATCCGGAACAAGATGTCGGTTGAAAATGAAATTCAATAGCAACCTATGGGAATATTATATCTTTCATTTGAATCTTAGTTTGTAAAAATCGGTTCAGCCATCTCCGAGAAACCGATGTGGACATTTTGTTAACAAATCCGCACATACACACATACATACATACATACATACATACATACATACATACATACATACACACATACATACACAGATACATACACACATACATACACACAGATATTTTGCGATCTCGGCGAACTGAGTCGAATGTTATATGAGACTCGGCCCTCCGGGCCTCGGTTAGAAAGTTGGTTTTTGGAGCAATTGCATAACCTTTCTATATGAAAAAGGCAAAAGAATAATATTTAATTAGCTTAATGAGCATGAGTTCAATGTTATCTTCATGTGATTATATTTTGAAATGTTGGTGGAATGGGTTTGAAAGTGGAGAGTGGAGGGTTAGTAGAGTGGGAGTGGAGGATGCGTCAGAAATCCTTCATCTTATTTCGGTATACGGGGTGGATGAAGGAAATGCGGACGTGAGGATAGTCCAAGGGGAGGGGAGTGATGAAGGAGGGAGGTGTAAGGGCAAGGCGGGGGGAGGGGCGGCGACGCAATACTCAACTGCATATTTTGCCTTCCATTTGAGACTTGGTTTGAGAAAATCGGTTCAGTCATCACCGAAGAACCGATGTGACTTTAATTGTGGAATATGCCCGGAATTCCGGACTTCCGGAATCTTCGATAGTGGACAATATATTCAAAGACTGTTTGATTGGCAATCAGTGATCTAGATCTGCGATTAGAAGTAATTTGGTGACCATTTCAATAGTTTTTAGCCTCTGAGGTATTACGATTGTACCGATTTACATGGGAAATTTCAGTATATCCTTACTAACACCCCTGTAGCTCTGGAAGCAAGAGTCAGAACCGAATGAAATTCAGTAGCAGTCAATTGTATTACTGTATCTTTCATTTGAAATCAAGTTTGTAAAAATCGGTCGAGAATTCGTTGTGGAATGGGTGTGATATTAGCTTAGGAACTAGGCGGGTTCCCCGGGGGCGTCATGAACCGTCATAGGTGGCCAATGTGGTCAAAACTGCTTTAATTGATCATTAGTGATCCAGACCCGCAAACTAGAGTAATTTTACATCAATTTTAATATGTTTTACATCATTTGAACATCATGGTGGTACCAGTTTATATGGGAATTTGCTGTGTGACCGCACTCTTCAACCCGTAACTCCGGAACCGGAAGTCGGATCAACTAAAAATTCAATAGCAGCTTATGGGAGCGTTATACCTTTCAGATGAAACTAAGTTTGCGAAAATCGGTTCAGCCATCTCTGAGAAAATTGTGTGAGTTTAAATGACACACACATACACACACATACATACATATACATACAGGTGGTTTGGCGAGGTCTCCCCCCCGTGGGGAGAGTAGTGGAGCGATGAGTGCTGCATCTGAAAGCACTAGTGACTCCCCAGCAGCGGTAGGCAATAGCCCTACCAATGCAGCGGAGGGGCCAATATCTGCGATGCGCAAAGTAGCGAAGCAACTCGTTTCTATAATCGACTTCGCTAGCGCAAAGCAGAATATAGCCAAGGAGTTGAAGTTGAGCCTCCTGGAGCTCCGGAAAGCTGTTCGTGTCGCAAGACAGGAACAGCAGGCCTATGTTGAGAGGGTGGAATGTCGGGAGAGGCCCGACAGAGAAACCCAGACAGTGGCCTCCAATAGGGAGGAAAGAGAGAAGGTCGATAGAGGTTCACAGACAGTGGCCTTTACCTTCTACGGAGCAGCCACGTCGATCGGAGCGGCGACCGAGTTCCCCTCGAAGGGAAAAGGAAAGGGCAATCGCAAGACGGCATCGAATGCGAAGCGCCCTAGGAAGTCGCCAGGCGAGGGTGCCAAAACCGACACCACTCGGCGTGCAACCGTCAAGGTCAAACGCCGCCTGGGTGAGGTAAGCGAGGGCGAGAGTGACCTCGCTGTGGAGAGCGATGGTACCAGCAACCCGGCACGACCGGGGCAGGGGGGCTCAAACCCCTGGACGCTGGTCACCAAGAAAAAGCCGGCACCGAAACCGGAGGTACCGCGGCCTGCGAGGAAGGCCAAGGACAGAGGCGAAGCCTTGTGGTTAAAAACCGACAAGGACAAATACGCCGATGTCCTTAAATCGATGAAGGCGGCCGAAAGCCTCTTGGCCCTTGGGCAGGATGTGCGTAGCGTAAGACGCACCAACACGGGAGAGGTGCTCCTGGTGCTGAAGCGAGGCGCACAATCAGGTGCAGTATACAAGGCCTTGGCCCAAGAGGTCCTTGGTGAGGGCGCCCAAATCAGGTCGCTAGGTGCGGAAACAACTCTCCAGTGCAAGCACTTGGACGAGTTCACGACCGCAGAAGACGTCGTCGCAGCCGTCAAGGAGCACTGCGACGTCACAATCGAGCGGGCCTCTGTGCGATTGAGAGACGGACCCTCTGGCACCCAAGTAGCCTACCTCAGGCTACTGAAGGCGGATGCCAAAAAGGTAACCGAGAAAGGGAAGCTGAAGATCGGCTGGTCGGTATGCCCTATTAGTATACCCCAGTCGCCTTCAGTGGATAGGTGCTATCGGTGCCTTGAATCCGGCCACAAAGCATACGAATGCAAAGGCATAGATAGGAGCAAGCTATGTCGTCGCTGCGGCGAGGAGGGACATAAAGAGCGGGGGTGCACTAAGGCATATAAGTGCCTTATCTGCACCGCTAAGAAGCAAGCCCATAAACATGCTATGGGCGGACCTTCGTGTCCCTTCGGCGAGTTAAATAAGAAGAAGCCGTTAGAGTCACACAGCTAAATCTTAACCATTGTGCAGCAGCCCAACAGCTGCTGTGGCAGTCGGTCTCGCAGTCGAGGACAGATGTCGCCCTCTTATCAGACCCGTACAGCATCCCTGCCGGCAACGGCAATTGGATGTCGGACGGGTCTGGAATGGTGGCAATCTGTACAACGGGATGGTTCCCGGTTCAAGAGGTAATACACCCCTCCGCCGAGGGTGTGGCGATTGCCAAGATCAATGGTGTGTTCTATTGCAGCTGCTACGCCCCACCAAGGTGGCCAATAGAACAGTTCTACCAGATGATCGACAGGCTCTCGTCGGACCTCGTGGGCCGGAAACCGGTAGTAATAACGGGAGACTTTAACGCTTGGGCAGTGGAGTGGGGCAGCCGCTGTACAAATAGCAGGGGTCAAGCGCTAATGGAAGCGCTTGCGAAACTCGATACTGTGCTAGCTAATGATGGCTCCGCTAGTACATTCCGTAGAAACGGAGTGGAGGCGTGGATTGATTTGACCTTTGCCAGCCCGAGTCTGGCTCCAGGCATGGAATGGAGGGTAGACGAAGGCTACACCCATAGCGATCATTTAGCAATCCGCTTTAAGATCAACTATGGTGTGCAGCATCCGAGGGCGGGAGATCCCTGTCAGGTACGCGGGTGGAAGTCCAATCACTTCGACAGCGAAGCTTTCACCGCGGCCCTGGGACTGGAGGCCAACACCGATAGTCTAAGCGGGGATGCGCTGGTAGCTGTTCTATCACGCGCGTGCGACGCCACTATGCCGAGAAAAACACTGCCAAGAAACGGTAGATGCCCGGTATACTGGTGGAGTGCCGAGATTGCAGCTCTACGGTCAGCCTGTCTCAGAGCTAGACGTAGGATGCAAAGAGCTCGCACCGAGGATGCAAGAGAGAACCGCCGTGAAGTGTTTCGAGCTGCGAAATTAGCCCTTAACAAGGCTATTAAAAGCAGCAAGAGAGCGTGTTTCGACAACCTGTGTGAGAGTGCCAACGCGAATCCGTGGGGTGACGCCTACCGGATTGTGATGGCCAAGACCAAAGGGGGCTCCTCACCCCCAGAACGGTCTCCGGACCGGTTGGCAACGATTATCGAAGTACTCTTCCCGTCTCGAGCCACAAGCCCCTGGCCACCTGCACTACGAGACAGTGCGGGCACGGTCGAAATGGTGGCTCCAGTGACGAATGAAGAACTACTCGCAGTGGCTAAATCCCTAGCAATGAACAAAGCTCCAGGGCCGGATGGAGTTCCAAACAACGCTCTCAAGGCAGCGATCATAGCGAACCCGAACATGTTCAGGCTAGCTATGCAGAGATGCCTTGACGAGTGCCGTTTCCCCGATAGATGGAAAAGGCAGAAACTGGTGCTGTTGCCGAAGCCCGGGAAGCCGCCAGGCGACCCATCGGCGTACAGACCAATCTGTCTGATAGACACGACTGGCAAACTGCTTGAGAGGATCATCCTCAACAGGCTCACCCCGTACGCGGAAGGTACGGACGGTCTGTCAAGCAACCAGTTTGGCTTTCGGAAGGGTAAGTCCACAGTGGACGCTCTCAACTCAGTGATAAATACTGCCGAGATAGCGATCCAACGAAAAAGGCGAGGTATTCGATACTGTGCGTTAGTGACACTTGACGTGAAGAACGCATTTAACAGCGCAAGCTGGGATGCCATCGCGCTCTCGTTACACCGGCTTAGCCTACCGGTGGGTCTGTACCGGATCCTGGAAAGTCACTTCCAAAACCGCGTACTGATATATGAGACCGATGCCGGTCAGAAAAGGGTTCCGATTACCGCCGGAGTCCCGCAGGGCTCGATCCTAGGCCCGGTGCTATGGAACCTCATGTATGACGGGGTTCTGAGACTGAAGTTCCCTCCTGGGGTCAAGATCGTCGGCTTTGCCGACGACGTAACCTTGGAGGTCTACGGGGAGTCAATTCCTGAGGTAGAACTAACCGCAGAACACGCGATTAGCACGGTGGAGGAATGGAGGAGCGCGAGAGGCCTGGAGCTCGCTCATCATAAGACGGAGGTAGTTATCGTCAACAACCGCAAGTCGGCACAACATGCAGTTATCCATGTGGGAGAAGTCGCGATCACTTCACAGCGAAGTCTGAAGTCTCTCGGAGTCATTATAGACGACAAGCTGACCTTCGGCAGCCATGTCGACTATACGTGCAAGAGAGCGTCGACTGCTGTTGTGGCACTATCGAGAATGATGTCCAACAGCTCAAAGGTGTGCGCCAGTAGACGTAGGTTACTGGCAGGCGTTGCCGTATCTATCCTCAGGTACGGCGGCCCGTCATGGTCAAGAGCACTGAGGGTAACCAGTTACCTACAGAAACTGGAGAGCACCTACCGCGTGATGTGCCTCAGAGTGATATCTGCCTACCGCACGGTATCACACGATGCATCCTGCGTGATAGCGAGCATGATGCCAGTCGGGCTGGTCATTCGGGAAGATGAGGAGTGCTTTGAGCTACGTGGAAATAGGGGAACCCGCGAGCGCACCAGGGCGACCTCGGTCGCCAGATGGCAGCGTGAGTGGGATAACTCCTCGAAAGGTAGGTGGACTCACCGGCTGATACCTAGCATATCGAGCTGGGTGGGAAGACCCCATGGGGAAGTTCACTTCCACCTGACACAATTCCTGTCAGGCCATGGCTGTTTCCGTCAGTACCTCCACAGGTTCGGGCACGCGGAGGTCCCAGTCTGCCCGGACTGCCCAGGTGTAGATGAAACTGCCGAACACATACTGTTCGTATGTCATCGGTTCGACGTCGAAAGAAGAGCAATGCTTGACGTCTGTGGCTGGGACACAACCCCTGATACCCTTATTCAGCGGATGTGTCAATCGGTGGAGAAGTGGAATGCAGCCTCGGCTGCTACCATCCAGATTGCCTGTAGGCTACAGGTAATCTGGCGAATCGAGCAACAGACGACGGGTACGGCTAACTAGTGATTGGTTAGCTGGAGCGAAAAAGGCCAAGCGCAAAATAAGAGAGTGAATGGTCTGTTCATGCCGAGGTAGGTTGGCGCAGCGAATGGCAACCGCGTAAGGGGTAAACCCAGCCACCCCGAAGCAAGACAGAAGAGTGAGTGTATAGGCGTATAAGTGGACTGCCTCATGCCAAGACGGGAGGGTCGTAGCGTAGTATGTTGGAACTAAGCTATCGATGCCTCATGGCGTGGCAGAGGAGTGAAAGGGTGAGCATCCAAGTCAGTCTCACACTGCATGTTAAGGGTGAGCATAAAAGTCAGCCTCACAGGTTGGTAGAGGCTAGCACAAAAGTCAGCCTAGCAAGGAATGAAAAAGGTGAGCACAAAAGTCAGCCTCGCATGGAACGTAAAAGGTGAGCACAAAAGTCAGCCTCATGTGGGAGTGTTTGAGAGTGAATCAAAGTGCGATTGAGAGAGCACCCAAGTAAGCCTCATACAGGATGTATGAACGCGTGAGTGAGAGTGAATGAGTACATTTAGTACAGCCATCCCCCCAGAAGTAATACCGAGAGGTAGTTCCTGGGAGGAATGATGGTGGAGCCCAATGGAGTTTAGTCGGTATTAATGGCTGGTCACCATTCGAGTCCGACACGCCCCCAGTGCACCCCGTGCGGTAGATTGGACCCTACCAATAGCACGTGTACTGGGCTAGGACATAAAGGTCTTCTCCATTGTAAAAAAAAAAAAAAAAACACACAGACATTTGCCGATCTCGACGAACTGAATCGAATGGTGTATGACACACGGCCCTCTGGGCCTCGGTTAAAAAGTCGATTTTTACAGTGATTGCATAGCCTTTCTTTATATGAGAAAGGCAAAAATTCTTGATTAGCCACCAGGGATCTAGGTGTGCTAATAATTTAGAAACTAGGCGAGTTCCCCGGAGGCATTAAGAACCGTCATAGGTGGCCAATGTGGTAAAATCAACTTTGATTGGTCATAAGTGATCTAGACCTGCAAATCCAAACAATGTTGTACCCATTTTAATAATTTAGACATCATGGTGTTACCAGTTTATATGAGAACTTGCTGTGTAACCGCACTCTCCAATCTGTAACTCTGGAACTGAAAGTCGGATGAACTAAAAAATCAATAGTAGCTTATGGGAGCGCTATACCTTTCATTTCAAACTATGTTTGTGTAAATTGGTTCAGCCATTTTTGAGAAAATTGTGTAAGTTTAAATGACACACATACACTTCCGGTATGCGGGGTCAATGAAGAGAATGCGAGTGTGAGGGTGGTCCGAGGGGGGTGATGAAGGGGTGAGGTGCAATTGTAAGAGCGAGAGGGGCGAACGATGCAACACCCAGCTGCATATTATACCATCCATTTAAGACATAGTTTGAGAAAATCGGTTCAGTCATCACCTAAGAATAGATGTGACTTAAATTGTGGAATACGCCCGGATGCCGAGATTTCCGGAATTGTCGATATTGGACAATATATTCAAAGAATGTTTGATTTTGCATTCAGTGATAAACCTGCGAATGGATGTAAATTGGTGACGATTTCAATAGTTTTTGGCCTCTGAGGTATTACGATAGTAACGGTTTATATAGGAAATTCCAGTGTAACCTTACCTACCAACCTGAAACTTCGGAACCAAAAGTCAGAGCCGAATGAAATTTAAAAGCAGTTAATGGAATTACTGTATTTTAAATTTGAAATCAAGTTTGTAAAAATCGATCAAGAATTCGCTGGGAAATAGGTGTGATACTAGTTTAGGAACTTGGCGAGTTCCCCGGGGGCCTCAAGATCCGTCATAGGTGGCCAATGTGATCGAAGCTGCTTTGAATGATCATTAGTGATCTAGACCAGCAAATTCAAGTAATGTTGGACCCATTTTAATACGTATTACACCATTTGTACATCAAAGTGATACCAGTTTATATGGGATTTTGCTGTGTGACCGCACTCTTCAATCCGTAACTCCGGAATCGGAAGTCGGATCAACTAAAAATTCAATAGCAGCTTATCGGAGCGTTATACCTTTCATTTGAAATTAAGTTTGTGAAAATCGGTTCGGCCATCTCTGAGAAAATTGTGTGAGTTTAAATGACACACACACACATACATACACACAGACATTTGCCGATCTCGACGAACTGAATCGAATGCTATATGACACTCGGCCCTCCGGGCCTCGGTTAAGAAGTCGATTTTTACAGTGATTGCATAACCTTTCTTTATATGAGAAAGGCAAAAAGAGCTCAGTGCCTCGGCTTAGTTGGAATTTCCGAAAAATACAAGAAAAGAATATACATTAGACATAGGGAATTGACGCAGAAGATGAAAATCAAACAATGCAGTTCGAATATTGGTACACTAGTAAAAATCGTTATATTATCCACTGATGTATGATTTTTTGCAATTTGTAGTAGCACATAAAATTATCTGTCACACATAAATATCATATGAAAACGATTGAAATTCAAGTGGAGTACATCAAAATTATTGTAGTTTGCCACATAGAAATTCGTTTCATAGCACATGTCACATCAAATGTATGTGCGTGATTAATACAATTTATATTTTAGCATATTTTTGTGCACATGCACATCATGTATGTGCAATACAAAAAATACAAGTTTGAATCTTTGGTAGTGTATATGATTCTTTAGTTATTAATGGCGGAAGAATAGTTTGGATAAAATGAAGTATAAAACGGCCAAGTTATCCAAACATTATACAACTAGTCAAACGAATGTATTAACTTTTTTATTAGTGCAGATTTTGGTACAGAATTTCTCAACAAATAGTACAGATGGAAAAGATTTTTTCACTCCAGCTACAGAATAAAATGTGGCAACACTGTCAGCACAACCACCCGGTCAGCGTGGCAAGCAGAAAGTTAGCAAAAGTTGAGCAAAGCGAAATTGATGCTGGCAGAGTTTCTGCGAGCATTTTGCGCGATTTGTGCGAGAATTCCGGCAACGAATTCGCTCAAATGCAACAACCGTTTCTGACAGAAGCGGTTAAACCAACGATGCTGCTCACTTTCATCCAGAATACAGCCAGAAATGTACGGCCAAGATCTCTGCACGCTTCCTGCCACATCTTTGTGAGATGTTTTGCTCGATTCGTGCTAAATTCTACCAGGTAGGAATTGCCAGGATCCTTGCACAGTTTATGTCCGAGTTATGCCAGGAGTTTGCTCGGTTCCTGTCAAAATTTGCCAGAAAACGCGAGCGAAACCGAGTATTGACGATATAAATATAACAGGCCTCTTTGAATGAATTGAGTGTTAATGTGAAGTTTCAAGTGATTCCAGTGAAGTTGAATTGATTTCATTGATTTAATTGATTTCATTAATTTAATTGATTTTATTGTTTTACATTTCTTACAAAAGAAATCAATAGGATTCGCTCAGTTCGGCACGGTGAGCCGAAGACGACGGTTGCCTTTTTGGATAGCTCCGTGAATGCGGTTGTTTGCAACTGTTTCGGTCGGATAGAGTGAAGTGGTGCGTGTCTAAATCAATTTCGTCGAAGTATGTTAGTAGAGATTATAAAAGTATCTAGAATTAATACAATCTCAGCTCAATTATGCTATAGGACAGCAGAAGCAAGTGAGGTGTTGTGTGCGGAAAAAGGGGAAACATTGTTTTTGTGAGATAGGATCGTGAAGCCGAATAGGACCGTTGCTTTTAAGTTATTCTCGTGTATTTTTTAACGCATGTGTGGCCCGTTTTCCGTGTGGTGGCAGTGGTTTGTTGGACAGAACAGTATTTAGCGTGATAATATTCAGCATGAGACAATACCACACCCAGTAAATTTATTTTCAATGTTTCGGCATGGAGTATGACATCGCCATTTTGGATCCGGTGAGAAATTTCCAATTGGAATTTTTAATATATTTTTCAAGATGTAAACGACCTATCGTCTCTATCCTACTGGACTCTTTGTATAGAATGTGAATATGTTCGGGTGCGCTTCTTAGCGATTACATGAGTCTGACCGAAGCTGCACCGGGTTTAATAAAAGGCGATACAGGCGATGCGTTGGCTTCCGTCGACACCAACGGAGCGTCACCTTTCCGTCAGGATAAGTTGAATGCGTTCACGGCACGTTTACGTCAAAACATTCCGTGCCGTTGATGTTGTGTGTGAATGCCTCCATCTAACTGCATGTAACTAATCTTGACGTCCCGTACCGGTGACAAAAGCCTGATGTATCGTGTGAATAATCGTACTTAATGCTGAAAATTCGTTCGGATCCGCAGTTGGGCTAGCTCAGTGCAGGTTTGCTGTCTGTATTTTCGTATATCACCGAAAACAACACAAACACAGGTTTATTATTCTCGTGTAATATATTATACTTTATGCTGGGAAAAGGCAGGGGTATATATTTATTGTGTTTTGTTTTGCGCTCAGCCATGCATCTTGTTCATATAATACAGGTTTTAGCAAATGAGGGAGAAAAATCGTAACTGATACTGAATGTGAATGGAGTGTGGAGCGTCGGTCTATCTCTTTCAGATATTGGGTCCATTAAGGTGACATTCGGTACTTTGAATACATGGCCGACCATTGAGACCTGGTGTACTGGAGCGAGATGAACGATTGAGAACAGTGCTGATTTGTCTAGAGTTGCTTCTAACTGATATTTTTTACATTGGGTTCTGTCCACAGGTGGGGAATTCTCTTTGTTTACCTTCTCTTTCGAAAACTACTCGGTCGCTATTACGTTTGCTCCTTAACTCATTACATAAAAAATAAATTAAAGACACAGCCTTTCAATATTTATTGAAAAAAAACCATCCAAAGTTTTATAGAACCGCAGTGGATTTCTAAAGAGAGGGTGGATAGTGAGAAACCTAGTGGGACCTAGCAGGGGAAAAATCTTCATGTATTTTTTATATTAGTACCACACAATTCATTTCAAACAAGCCTTACGCGATCGTGAATATTTTGAGAATATTTAGTAGCCGGCTTGCTTGGTTGTATTTTTCAAAAACGGATGATGGGGGCGCAGAACGAAGCACAAAATTTGTTTCTTTTTCATTAATAATTCCGTTGCGAGTGTCATAATATTTACTACATTATTAAATGTTGTTTTCATTCATTAACAAGTACATGTAATGCAGTTATGCACTATTGTCATTACATTTTTTCTCCAATATATAAATTTCCTTGTCTTTAATTATTATATCCATGATGTTATTAATTTAAATTATATTTAAGATATGCATTCTACTTGATAAGTTTATTATATATACACATTGCAATGATTATTAAAATTTAATCTATTAAATTAATTAGCCACGTGGATACTCATTATTTTCATTACATACAGATATGTTCAAAAACTAAGAATGGTTGAATTCGATAGCAATATTGATTGGGACTATCGAACATTAATGATTGTGTTATGCAGTTTTGTCAGCTAAATGAATCGCAACAATTTGATTATTTCTACTTACTTATACTCTATTACATTCATTTTTTAATGTATGGTAACAATGATGATAAATCACTCTTTTATAATCATGATTCATTATTTTCGCTAGAATTCAATTTCAGATTACATGCAGTAATATGTGCCTGTACATAGCACATATTACTGCATGTAATCTTCGTTTGGTAGAGGAGATTTTTTTTCATTTCATATATTCCTTACTTTACTTTATGGTTATAATTAAAATGTCGGTATTTTTACATATTTTACAGTGATGCTGAATTTATGGTATGCAATATATTCATTATATGCCTTTAGTGCATTGATTGTATTCTTATTAAACTATATATTAACATTATAATTTTTTATTCGCCATTACTTCTATTATATGTTATATATTCATTACATGCAATATATTTATTATTTTCATTATATAAACATTAAATACCATTGGGTGGGAAGGGAGCATCAGGATATCATTTAAGTTACCTCTTGGACTAGATGTCGTGGGTCGCCAGCATCTAGTCGCAAGATAAGAATACTCTCACTGATCATATAATTTCTCGTAATAATGTTGTTGCTGTTGGTGTTCTTATCCGATAAGTGGTGATAAGATTGACGCCCTTTTCGCACAAATCATCAGGTAGTGCCTTAACAAGCACTGGAAATTGCTTTATTCAAATAGTTGGAACCCAGTCTTTATATATTATTTAAAAATAATATTTTTTCAGTGGAAGTGTTGCCGAAACATACAATATATTCCATATATTTTATTTATTACGTCACATTATTATTCTTATGAACAATGCAGTGAAGACCCGATTTGGTCAACCCCCTCTCCAGATTTGTCGGCTTTATATTATATTATATTATATTATATTATATTATATTATATTATATTATATTATATTATATTATATTATATTATATTATATTATATTATATTATATTATATTATATTATATTATATTATATTATATTATATTATATTATATTATATTATATTATATTATATTATATTATATTATATTATATTATATTATATTATATTATATTATATTATATTATATTATATTATATTATATTATATTATATTATATTATATTATATATTGATTGACATATATTGACATTAAATGCATATGCTTTACGGGGTGAGGAGGGTGCATCAGGGCATCATTGAAGTTGCAAATGGACAATGAAGTGGAAGCCAATCGGAGTCAAAGAGGAAAAGTGTTCGTCGTTCGCGACAGATAAATTTCTCTCCAACAGTTGTAAACAATTTGACGCGCTCTTCTTCAAACAAACCATCCCGTGGAAAGCTTAACATTTATCGCGAAATTCGTTATTCAATCTGTTGGATCTTATTGTTGGAAGGAGACTCTTTGATTCCCGCGGATACTGAGTAGGTGTAATTGCCTGCTGGTCTGCCACCCCCTTTTGGCCCTTTATGCAGTGGTATGCTGAATTCAGAATGGTAACGAAATTTGAGCGTACTGTTAAGTGGAGCCGCATGCAGAGCAAGACTCAAGCTAGGATGGTGGCTACCCACATACATACATACATACATACAAGAAATCAATAGGATTCGCTCAAACTTTGAAAACTTGTTCCGAGGCCCGGAGGGCCGAGTCTCATATACCAATCGACTCAGCTGGACAAATTGGGCAATGTCTGCATGTTCAATAATGTCATGTAATTATCTCAACAATGGCTGAACCGATTTTAATGAAACTAGTTTCAAATGAAAGTCCTAACTAGACAATTTGACACTATTATTTTTTTCGATATATTGTTTACTTTCTGAGATATGGGTGATATTATCAAAACAAAACGTGTCTTAAGTGAATAACTTTTGAACAAAGCAATCACATCACGCAAAACAAATATAATTAGAAAGCTTCTGAAAATGTCTTTCTAACAAGCTATATACTGTCAAAATCCTTTTACAAGCGGCACAGATATTAAACATTTTGTATATTTATTCCTCGCTTACCACTAACTAAAAATGAGACCGCTACATACAGAGTATTGCTTTACTAGCGTTTGAAGGGCTAAACTAAACCGATTTTGAATATCGGAGTATGGAAATACATCTACGTGATCCAAGGAATTCTATTCTGAAACCATTGTGTAAATTACCTCAATAATAAATAAACTATTTCTTTAAAATTAATATGTAAGTTTTCTTTAAGGGGGGGGGGGGAGTTAAAGGTTTCAGCTTAAAAAAAAAACATTTTTTTTTGCGAACTTTTAGAACATTGCGTGAAGTTAATTTATCAAAACTTTTGTACATTATACTGCATCCTTTCAATAACACGCTGTGATTTTTCTATGCAATAATATCGACAAACGACTCGGTGACGAAGCATTTTGTAGAATGTCTCTGGAAAAAAAACCTGATTTGCGGTGTTACCTGCCATTCAAAAACTATTGAACCGATTTCTTTCAAACTTTGCATACACATTCTATGTTAAAAATACCTAACCCCTATGTTGAGATTTTGGAAAACAAATCATTTAAGGCGGTGTTAACTCATAAAAAGGCGGAATTTTTCGTGAAAAATAATGATTTTTATTTAAAATTAGTAAAAAATCCCCTTAATTGAAAATTTATCGCAAAAACTCTACGTATGCGTTAGGTATTTTTTACATAGAATATGTATGCAAAGTTTGAAAGAAATCGGTTCAGTAGTTTTGAAATGGCAGGTAACACCGCAAATCATGTTTTTTCAGAGACGTTGTACAAAAAGCTTCGTCACCAAGTCGTTTGTCGATATTTTTGCATAGAAAAATTACAGCATGTTACTGAAATGCTATACTATAATATACAAAAGTTTTGATTAATTCGCTTCACGAAAAGTTCTAAAAAATCGCAAAAAAGTGTTTTTTTTCGCGCTAAAACCCTTACTCCCCCTTAAAGACAAAATGATGTGTGAGTTGACAGATCATCAAGTAATTCACCTAGTAACTAGATAAAAGATTTCTCATACAATTATACTCAAAACATCACCGAGAGCAACCGTATTTTTGAATCCCAAAATTCTAGCAAAAATTTTGCATCTTTTGCAGGATTTAGGTTATACAGCGCATGGCGCAAAAATTATTAGTTGCGGTATTTATAATAAGGGTGTAAAGAAATAAAGATATCGCATAATATATCCATAAATATAAGATCACGACACTAACCATCACTTGCTATTTCTGTGGGACGATCAGGTAGCCCATCTCATCTTACATGGGGGCTCAACCGGGATGGAAAGTTGTTGAAACAGTGTACGCGATGCGATGAAAAACTGAATTATTCATTCAAAAAAACGACGAAGATCTAACGTGTTTCAAGATGGCGGAGCAAATTGCGCTTTTGTGCAATACGTTCACACTATCAGGTATGTTAAAAAAGGGAAGTTATTTTCAGTTTGATGATGGTGCGGTGAATGCCTTTAAACGTATTAAGGAGATATTAGCAAGCTACCCAGTTCCACCCTGATGGTGACATTGAGGTTCACACCAATGCTAGCAACGAAGCTCTGGCTGGCATTCTGATGCCGAGGTCAAACGACGATGGGAAATTCCACCCTTGCTGCTACTTCAGTCGCCTAACCGGTGGTGCCGAAAAAAATTATCACTCCTACGAGTTGGAGACGTTTGCTGTTGTTGAATCTGTTAGGAAGTTTCGATGCTACCTGCTTGGTCGAAAATCCAAAATCGTTACGGACTGTATGGCCTTCAAGGATGCAATGTGCAAGAAGAATGAAACGCTCGCATTGCCAGGTGGGTCGTGGATCTATCTGAATTCGATTATGAAGTTGAACATCGCCATGGGGAGAAGTAGCCCCATGTAGATGCGCTTTCTAAAACAAGCGTTATGGTTGTGTCTGCATCAATTGTGCCAAAGTTCGTGCAGCACAGATTGACGATGAGAGGGCGAAGACGATTTTGAAACTGTTGGAACAAGGTGGTAAGGTCGACAGCTATACTATGAACAACGGTGTCTTGAACGAAGGTACTGGTGAGACGAGTAGAATCTACATTCCGGAATCGAGGAAGATGGAGGTAATCCGGTCGGCGCATGAACGAGGACACTTTGGAATTAAGAAGACGAAGGAAAGGATCAACGTAGATTATTGCATACCAGGGCTGGAAGATAAAGTAAAACGGCGCATAACTACATGTGTCGCTTGCATTGTCAGTGAGAAGAAAAGGGGAAAGCCAGAAGGAGAGTTGAATCCAATCCCGAAAGGTTACATTCCATTGGACACCTTCCATGTCGATCATTTAGGACCAATGCCATCGACCAGGAAATCATACAACTATAATCCGACGGTCATTGATGCTTTTTCCAAGTTTGTATGGCTGTTTCCATCGAAGTCCACAACCGCTGAGGAGTCTGTGAAGAAGTTACGCATTATTACTGATACCTTTGGTAATCCGAGAAGGATCATCGGTGATCGAGGCGCTGCGTTCACATCGGTACTATTCACGAAGTTTTGTGAGGATGAAAAAATCGAGTTGCACAAGATTGCTACTGGCGTGCCTCGCGGAAACGGACAAGCTGAACGAGTTCATAGAATCATAATCCCAATGATCACTAAGATGGCTGTTAGTAAACCTGAAGAGTGGTTCAAAAGGGTAAACGAGGTTCAAAAGTGCTTGAACAACAGCTAGCAGAGAGCAATTGATATGACTCACTTTGAATTGCTGACTGGTGTGAAAATGCGAACAAAGGAAGACCAAATCCTGCGTGAGTTACTGCAGAAGGAAATTCAAGAAAGCTTCGAGCAGGAAAAGAGTGAGCAACGAAAAACTGCACAGAAAAACATCCAAAGAATGCAAGAGGAGAATCGGAAGTATTACAATCTGCGGTGAAAGCCGGCGACGCGATACTGGGTTGAAGATCTGGTGGCGATGCAAAAAAACCCAATTCGGTGTGGGCCAGAAGGTTAAGCCAAAATTCTTTGGACCGTACGAAATCATTGAAGCTCTTCCCAATGATCGCTATCAAGTGCGAAAGCTCGACGACGAAACCGAAGGACAACGACTGCTGGTGACTACGTCAAGCCGTGGATACTTCCGGGGCGGAAGTAGTATCAGGAAAGGCCGTGTGGGACGATCAGGTAGCCCCTCGGCGAAAAAACTTCGAAGACACAGTTATTATAATACCATTATACGGGTGACCTCGCGTGTGCATTGTAATTAAATTTAAACTAATAAAGTTTCGTTTTACGATATTCTCTCAACTCTAAACCATCCCATCTTACATATATATGAGGCTGACTTGCCAGCTATGTAAAACTTAAGCTACAGTTGTTTTGTTAAACGTGAGGAGATAAAAAAACGGGAAATTTTCTCGCAAGAAAAACTATTGCAGTGCCAAATGTGGTGTCATGTAGCATCATAGAGACCCCAATTTAATGGTGATCTATTCTAAATTTCAATTCAGTTTTGGTATGAAAAGGAGAAGATGAGGGTATTTTGGGATTAGGGAGTACACATTTGAAAGTCGTAAAAACCAAATGAAGTTCACGTTACATTTTTAGCATGGCATTGAAACAAGGGCCGGCGCAAACCCTCATGGTAGTATAGCAAACCAACATCTGAAAAATGTTCACGTGTGGAACCTGACAATCAAAAATATTTTTTATTATTTAAATCTCAGATCACTTCAGATATTTTTAGTGAAAACTTTTGCATTGTTAAACAGTTGGGCCGGGGACGGAAAAATTTCACTTTTAACAGAGTCATCTAATATTATATTAATGTTTTAAAACTGAGTATAATCTGTACCACTCAAATAGTTTCACGAATTACTAGGGCTCTATATCTAATTATTTCGCTCGAAGTGAATGTTGCGTGCTAATCGATTTTTTTCAGAATTTGTAATGCTGCGTACTCATCCTATAATACACAATCCAATGAACTCCATATTACTTCTGAACTTATGTGTTTTTCTGTTAAAGCTTGATCGATATGCCATCCGGAAGATCTCAACAGGTCGAGGAGTCCAACAAAATGCTGGAGCAGCATTTTCGCCGTTCGGAAAATGCTCCACCTGAGTGTAACCATTGCGGCCGGAAATTGCTTGCAGATGTGCGGGCTAATTTGAAAAGACATCTGCGACGCATTCACCCAGAAGTTCTTGACGAACCTATAAATGTAGAGAGCCCCAATCGCAAGATGAAAACTATCTCAACACCTATGAACGAGTCGTTCTTTTATGAATGCTGTGTTAGGATAGTAGCAATTGGTGGGTTACCATATCTTGTGTTTGTGCAGCCAGGGATGTCAGACTTGATAAGACAAATTGAAAAGGGTCCTAAAATTTCACAGATGAATAGAAAGGTAATTCCAGTAAAGGTGGCAGTAAAAATGGACATGGCAACCAGAAAGGGCCGTCATATTTCAGGAGTTTTCATTCAGATAATAAAAATCGGGCAAATTACAATCCGGACGCTTGGATTAACTGAGGTACAAGGAACACATACGGCTAACCTGATCAAGGAAGAAGTATTAAAAATATTGGCTAAATTTGAGATATCAGTTGACCATATCTACACCATGATTACGGATAATGGTTCAAACTTTTTAAAAACTGTTAGACTATTAAACGATCTAAAATATATGGAAGAAAATTATGGTGGTGGTGGTGAAATAGGTACGATGATGATGCGTTGGGTACTTCTATACATGCCAGAGAAGCTGTAAATATTTCAAATTAAAAACTTAAAGGCAAATCAAAATGTATTCCGTATTCGCGAGGTGGCAAAATCTCTCCGACTGAAAAAAATACCACAAATAATTGAAATGAACAAACATCCTATAGCGATCCTAGATAATGATACGCGCTGGAGTTCGTCGTATTCAATGGTAAGTCATACGGTTGCTTTTCTTTAATATTCCCGGCTTATTGAAAAGTTAGATCCCTTTTCATTATCTTGTTTCTTTTTTGGATTTGTTGTATCCATCCTTATTCCGAAATTTTTACAACAATTTTGGTATCTCAAAAAATCCTTTTTGTTCAAAAAGAATTTTCTAATAATTATCTATTTTTTATCCATTTCTGTTAAGATTCAATACTTTGAGCAGCATGAAAGTTTCCTAAGAGAGCTGATGGACGAAAATGAAGGCATTCAAATGAGCAATGATCTTTGGAAATTATCGAAGGAATTCGCGTCGGTGTTCAAAGCGGCCATCATAGCTACGAAAAGACTACAGGAGGAATCGTTGGTAATGGGTGACTTATGGAATTTTCGATTGATGTACACCGGTGTAGTGGAGTGCACTGGTTTTGTTCTTTCTAGCACATACCCAGTTATCTGCACTTCTGCTAGAAGGTGCAAAAATGGTGCAGTTCCAGTGCATCCACTACACCGGTGTCAATCAATCGAAAATCCCATTAGTCTTCATTTGGCTTGACTGCATTCTCCAAATGGAAGGGTGTGAAACAAATATGGCGAGGACTTTGGTGGAGACTATGAAAGATCGCCAACGAGCACTTTTTGAAAACAAACCCTATCTTGCAGCCATCTACATGG